>NW_028270139.1:1479089-1779089 GCF_037043375.1 Chiloscyllium plagiosum
ACACTCACACACACCCACACCCACAGATACACACACACTCACACACACCCACACCCACAGATACACACACACTGCAGTGTTATGATTCGGAGATGCCGGTGTTGGACTGGGGTGTACAAAGTTAAAAATCACACAACACCAGGTTATAGTCCAACAGGTTTAATTGGAAGCACAATCACCTGATGAAGGAGCGTCACTCCGAAAGCTAGTGCTTCCAATTAAACCTGTTGGACTATAACCTGGTGTTGTGTGATTTTTAACTGCAGTGTTAGACTGCGAAGCCCCGTAGCTCTCCCGCCTTCCACCCTCACACCACACACACACACACTGCAGCGTTAGACAGCGAAGCCCCCAGCTCTCCTGCCTTCCACCCTCACACCTACACACACTCACACACCCACACTCACACACAGACACACACTCACGCACACAGACACACACCCATACACACAGACACACACACTGCAGTGAGACAGCGAAACGCCGCAGCTGTCCCGCCTTTCACCCTCACACCTACACACACGCTCACACACCCATACTCACACACACACAGACACACACTCACACATACCCACACTCACACACACAGACAGACACACAGATACACACGCACTGCCGTGTTAGACAGCGAAGCCCCCAGTTCTCCCGCCGTCCACCCTCACACCCACATCCACACTCACACACACAGATAGCCCCTCACCCACCGTGGACACTTTGGTAATAGTCACTATCTGATATACACCACGGGGATCTCCGTCCGGCCTTTCGAAATGCACAGTCTGCTCACGAAATGGCCTCTAAACGGAGATTCCATAAATTCAACGTTGCGCAACTAGAGTCCGTTAAAAAAAGGAATCAGTTCCGAGGTGATTATGATCATTTGAGTCTAAAACAATGCATTTTCTGTGACATTAAACAAAAATTCCGTTCTTATGTCGCATACACATAGAAGCATTCATACCAGTGATCGGCTAAACAAACATCGAAGGCCTTAGTTCTACGTTGACACAAAATTCATTTCTAAACTGTGATTTTTTTATAAATGATAGGAAATCTTTGATCAGCTGTTTAAGTTTGCGATTTTTCGTTTGTGCGAGCCATCTGCTTGATGTTTGGCAGCACTGTCCCTGAACCCAAGGGAGCTGGACGCGATGCGGTGCGGAAATTGGAAGGTTCCCCGGCTCTGAAACACACAGACAATTCATCCATTTCCCTTAAACAGCTTCCACATTCATACAGCACCCCAATTCCCCACTGCAGCCACTAAAACTGGGAGCTAGATTACATTCGGGGATAGCCAAGAGTCAAAGTTGCCACATCAACACAACACGCGCAAATAATAACGTCTCAAAGATGACATTCTTTGTGTTTGAAACCGAAGTCAGTGGTGGTAAGGTTGGTACTGAAACCTGCTGGTGCCCGTTCAAATCAGGCCGCAAGGACTGATCTCGGACTTTGATGAAAAAAACTTAAGATTTTGCATCGAATATTTATAAATTTTTCAAAACCATTTGGCACGATATTATTTTATAAAAACACGTGACGGACAGTAAGGCTTTCTACATCTATAAAAGCCTAACAAAACATCTACATTTAATACATTTAACTCATCATCTGCTTGGGTCCAGCCAGCAAGACCCATTGCATTTTACAGAAAGTAAGCAAACATTACCTTTTGAACAATACAATGATAAAGCCGACAACTCTAGCGTAAAACTGAGAACTACCGGAGAGATTTGGGCGCTGTATTAACTTGTCTTCTTGCATCTCGACTTATTGCAAACATACTTTCAAAATAACCAGCATTAATTTAAAATACTCTCCAAGACTATTATCTGCAAGGGTTGTAAATATTGCTTTGTGACTTTGTAAATTATTCAGATAAACAGTATATTCTTGTACATAGATGTCTTGTGATTGCATTATCGTGTTTCTAAATGTACCCACATCTGTGGTGTCTCTCAAGTTGCTTGGACCTCCTGTTTAAATCACTTGCATGAAATAAAGAATGGGTATAGACAAGTGACGTCTCGGTTAGTGCGGCGGGATATAATAAGGAGCATTCTGACTTTCCTTTTAACTCTACAGCCGCAGGGTGTTGTTAACCAACAGCAAGGCAAATCAAAAATCTTCATCAACCACACAACTTACAGAATAAGAACTTTCTTTTAAAAAAAATTGCATCATGAATTTTCTACCACTTTCGTACTGGGACATTTCTGTGAAGACATTCCAGAGGACTATATAACTAGACTCACAGTAGCGTCACACTTAAGTACATTACACGAATAATTGGAGAATAATACGGGAGAAATGAACAATGATACGGAAAATATAGAAGTTGCTTCACAACAATGCGCCTGAAATTAGAGATTTGTGTCGCTGCTGAGATTCTGAATGAACGATCCATTATTAAAAGAGATCACCAGGTTTGAAACTAAAATCCCACTGATAGACCTAACAGTTCACAGTCTAGTAACGTGCAAAATAAAACATATACCGTGGGAATGTCTGAGGAAAGGCTGAGGGACTTGAAGCTGTTTTCATTAGAGAGAAGAAGGTTGAGGAGAGGTGAGTTAATAGAGACATATAAGATAATCAGAGGGTTAGATAGGGTGGGCAGGGAGAGTCTTTTTTTCTCGGATGGTGACGGCGAGCACGAGGGGACATGTTCAAAGTTTGGGAGAAGATTTGTAGCTCGGGTGCTCGTTGTTGTGGTTCTGTTCGCCGAGCTGGGAATTTGTGTTGCAGACGTTTCGTCCCCTGTCTAGGTGACATCCTCAGTGCTTGGGAGCCTCCTGTGAAGCGCTTCTGTGGTGTTTCCTCCGGTGTTTATAGTGGCCTGTCCCTGCCGCTTCCGGTTGTCAGTTTCAGCTGTCCGCTGTAGTGGCCGGTATATTGGCTGGTAACATGTTCTATGTTAAAATGGAACAAAAAGCCCCAGACCCTGAATATTTGAAACAAACAAAAACAGAAATTACTGAAGAAACTCAGCAGGTCTGTGAAGAAACGGAGAAACAGAGGTAACCTTTCAGGTCTGGTTCTGATGAAGGTATAATGTGTTTGAAACATTAATTCTTTTTCACTGCACAGAAGCTGCCAGACCTGCTGAGTTCCCTCAGTGTTTTCTGGTCTGGGTTGTCCCATGGAAACATCGTGTTTATACAACAACCAATGAAGAAGAATTTGGGAGGAATTAGGTCAGAGAAGCACTAGTCATTGTACCTGTGTCAACTTTATGAAGGAGTTACCCATTTAATCTCATTCACCAGAGCCATATTTTCCCGTCAACTATTCATCCAATTCTCATTTAAAATCTGCCCCACTCAACTCCCTCACAGCACAGTATAGATCAAATCAGATGGCTGCCTAATAAAACTGTAGCAGACAGGTGGGAGGCTGGAAGATGCCAGTTTCCTCATCTCAGTTCCAACCTTCCAACTCGGCACCATTCTCATGACCTGTCCCACCTGTCTATCTTCCTCCCTATTTATCCGCAACACCCTCCCCTCCAACCTATCGCCTTTCCCCCACCTCCATCCACCTATCACACTCTCTGCTACCTTCCCACCAGCCCCACCCTCCCTCCCATTTATCCTTCCACCCACCTCAGCTCACAAGCCTCATTTTTGATGAAGGGCTTTTGTCTGAAATGTCAATTTTCCTGCTCCTCTGGTGCTGCCTGACTTGCTGTGTTATTCCAGCCTGCTGCCTGTCTACTTTGGATTCCAGCATCTGCAGGTTTTTTTTTCTAATAAAACCCTAGTGCAGTTTCTGGTTTTTAGTTAATCTTCTTAAATAGCTCCTTCACACTACAGTCCCAACAGTCACTAAAATTAGTTTCTCATTTTTTACTCTGAAATCTCTTCATCCTTTTGGACTTCACTGTGAAATCTCTCTGTTTTAAGCAGAAAAAACTCTAGTTCTCCCACTGGTCCCTGGTATCCTCCTGGAATAGAAAACCTGGCATCCTCTCCAACAGCTTGACATGTGGGAAAGTGAAAGGTTATGCCAAAAGGTGGGAAAAATAGCAGTGAAGACTATTTTCTCAATGGGGAAACACTTGGCAAATCTGAAGCACAAAGATACTTGGGAGTCGTAGTTCAGACGCTCTTAAAGTTAACATGCAGGTTCAATTGACAGTTAGGAAGGCAAATGCAATGTTAGCATTCAAGAGGGCTGGAATACAAAAGCAGAAATGTACTGCTGAACCTGTATAAGGTTTTGGTCTGGACTGTATTTGACTGCATTTGAATATTACAAGCAATTCTGGACGCTGTATCTAAGGAAGGATGTATTGGCATCCGAGGGGTCCAAAGGAGGTTTACAAGAATGATCCTGGTGATGAAGGGCTTGTCGTAGGAGGAGTGGTTGAAGAACTGGGTTCATGTTTGATGGAGTTTAGAAAGATGAGGAGGATCTCATGAAAAGTTACAGAATGCTAAGCGGTCTGGAGACAGTGGACACAGAGAAGATAATTCCATGAGTAGGAGAGACCAGGGCCTGAGGGCACAGCCTTCACTTCAAATATTTATGTTCTCAAACCCTGATGTCACTATTCTTGTTCTCCTTTTGACATGTTACTATTATCATAGAATCCCGACAGTGTGGACGCAGGCTATTCAGCTCATTGAGTCTGCAGCAACTGTCTGAAGAGCATCCCACCTAGATCCAATGCCACCACCCCCTCCATTGTATTCCTATAACCCTGTGTTTTCCTTGGTTAACCCACCTAACCTGGACATCCCTGGACACCATGGACAATTTAGCATGGCCAATCCACCTTAACCTCTACATCTTTGGACTGGAGGAGGAAGCTGGAGTATCTGGAAGAAACACACGCAAACACCGGGAGAACGTGCAAAATTCACACAGACAGCTGCCCAAAGCTGGGTTCGAACTTGGGTCCCTGGTACTGGGGGGCTGTAATGCTAACCACTGAGCCCCCAGGTATTCGTTAATATTGTTCTTTTATCATTCTTCCTATCAAAATGTACCACTTTACAATTCTTAATCATAAGTTACTGTAAACATTTGTCTAACTATTTTGTCAATTACTTAGGATTACCATTATTTAGGTGGAATAGCACAGTATAGGTTATTCAGGCTACCCAGATCACAATAGTGTTTATGTTCCATTCAAACCTCTCCCAACTTTTCCTTAGTTAAATCACCATCACAACCAAAAATCCACTTCTCCCTTAAATGCCAGTCTAATTTCTCTTTAAATGCCATCCTTAATTCTTTGGTAGCCAGTTACGTTTTGTTCCCACTCTTTATTAAAGAGATTTCTTTTGAATTTCCCATTGGATTTCATGGTGACTATCTTATAATGTAAAACTGTAGTTATGCTCTTCCTCCATAAGAGGATGTTAAAAATCACACAACATTGGGTTATCGTCCAACTAGTTTATTTGAAAGTACAAGCTAGCCATCTGATGAAGGTGCAGCACTCCAGAAGCTTGTACTTTCTGGTGCTGTGTGATTTTTAGTTTTGTCCACCCCAGTCCAACCCATTCCCCATCATCCATAAGAGGAACCATCCTTTGTACCAGGAGAGACATTCTCTCTTCATCCTTCTAAAGTATGTTACTATTCTCTTCACTCTTTATCACATTTGGGTTTTGTATCATCTACTAAGTTTGAAATTATGGCCTGTGAGGTCATTCATATGTAATTAAAAATGCAGTGGTCCTAAAATCTGGGGAACATCATTGTATATTTCCTTCCAGTCTGAAAAGCGACCATTCACCTTTAGCTTCCCCTTTCTCCCAAAGTGGGTTCCACATCTTCACTGCCAGTATTCCTTTAATTCCACTGGACTCTAATACTTCAGTTAGATGAAGCTGAAGCAGATCAGCTATGATAAAAATGGATAGGGAAACAGTATGTTATGCTCAATGGCCCACTGAAGGTCCTATAGTCCTTAAACAAAACATACAAGATTAAGAAGATTAATCTGAACTAATGCCTATACTCACCTCAACTCAAGAGAATAAATTGGGTGAATAGCCAAAGTCTTTTTCCCAGGGCAGGGGAGTCTAAAGCTGGAGGGCATAGGTTTAAGGTGAGAGGGGAAAGATGTATAAGGAACCTAACATGTAACTTTCACACAGAAGGTGGCACGTGTATGGAATGAGCTGCGAGAGGAGGTGGTGGAGGCTGGTCAATTACAACATTTAAAAGGCATCTGGGTGGGTATATGAATAGGAAAGGTTTAGAGGGATACGGGTCAAATGGGACTAGACTAATTTATAATATCTGGTAGGCATGGATAAGTTGGACCAAAGCGTCTGTTTCTGTGCTGTACAGATGTATGACTCTATTAACATAACGTTTTCCTTTCTTCTGTCATTTTCTTTCATTTTAAAAACATCAAACTACTTGCCTCAAAAACATCCAGCGACAATGAGATTAATGTTTCCCCATTACACGAATAAAGAAATTCTTTCCTCTTTGTCTTGGATAATTAGTAAGCACCTTGATTTTATGCTATAATAAAAGCAAGATACTGTAGATGCTGGAAATCTGCAATAAAAACAAGAAGTTTCTGAGTTTCTGCATCATTCTCTGCTTTTCTTTAATGTTTTTAATCCTAGTTTTAGATTCTTCCACACTAGAACCATCCTCTTCATAACTATTCTGACTAACCCATTCGTTATGTTAAATACCTCCATCTAACATTTCTAAACAATCTTTTCCAAAGAAAGAAGTCCAAAGTTTTTTCCTGATAGCTGTAATTTATTAGTCATGGCAGCATTCCTGTAAATCATTTTTACACGTCCTCCAATGCATCTATATCTTTTTATAGAATGTGAAACAAAAATGCATACTGTGCTCCAAGGGCAGCCTGGCCAGGGCTTGATTCAAGTTTAACATAACCTTACTACTTACAAATTGTATCCCCCACAAGTAAATCCCAGTAAATTACCGATCTGTGATTTGGCATTAAATTATTTATTTGTTTGCCCTACAAGATCGCTTATCTCATACACCTCATTCCATTTTTTAAAAGATCTAGGCAATCATAGAGTCATCGAGACCTACAGCACAGAAAAAGGTCCATCAGCCCATCATGACCACACCAATAAAAGAAAACAACCATCTGATTCCATTTCCCAGCACTTGGCCAATAGCCATGTCTGCTTTGGAATTGAGCACACACCTAAATACTTTTAAAGGTTAGGAAGGTTTCTGCCTCTACCAGCCTTACAGGCCTTGAGTTCCAACTTCCCACCACCCTTGGGGTGAAACAATGTTTCCTCACATTTCTTCTAAACCTTCTGCCCTTTACCTTAAATCGATGTACCCTGATTATTAAACTCCCTATCAAATGGAAAAGTTTCTTCCTGCTTACCCTGTCAATGACCCCCATAATTTTGTACATCTCGATTATAACTCCCTCAATCTCTTCCAAGGTATACAACCCCAATCTCTCTTCATAACTGAAACTCGCCAGTCCAGGTATTATCCTGGCAAATCTCCTTTGCACCCTCTCCAGTGCAATCACATCCCTTATATAATGTAGATTCCAGAACCACACACAATACTCTAGCTGTCACCCAATTAATGTTTCATGCAATTCCAACATAATCTCCCTGCTCTTAAACTCTATGTCTTGGCCATTATAGACAAGTATCCAATATGCCTTTTTAAGCACTTTATCCACCCTATCCTGATGCCTAGGGGATTGGTATATGTGCATACCAAAGTCCCTCTGTTCTTGATACTTCCCAGGGTCCTACTGTTCATCATGTATTCTCTTGCCTTCTTACTCCTGCCCAAATGAATCATTTATTTAGATTGAATTCCATTTGCCACTGATCAGCCTGTCTATCCTCTTGTAATCTAAGGCTATCCTCCTCAGTACTTACCATCCCATCAATGTTCATATTATCCACAAACTTACTGATGAACTCTCCTACATTCAAGTCTAAATTATTTACATAAACCACAAATAGCAAGGCTCAACATTGATAATTGTGGGATCCCTCTGGATACAGACTTCCAGTTCAGAAAAACACCCCTTAACCATTATCCTCTGTTTCCTGCCATGTAGTCAATTGTGGATCGTATTTGTCAAATTTCTTTAGATCCCATGGGCTCTTAACTTTACTAATGGTCTCCCATGTGAGAGCTTATTAAAAGCCTTGCTGAAGTCCAATTAGATGACATCAAAAAGCATTCCTCTCATCAATGCACCTAATAATTTCTTCAAAGATTTTAATCAATTTAGTCAGGCATGACCTGCCCTTAACAAAACCATGCTAACTGTTCTTTACTGATCCCTGCCTCTCCAAATTCAAATTAGTTCAGGCTGTCAGAATTATTTCCCAATAGTTTTGCCACTACTGAGATTAGACTGACTGGCCTGTACTTTCCTGAGTTATCCCTTGCTCCCTTCTTGAATAGGGATACTACGTTAGCTGTCCTCCAGTCCTCTGTCTCCCCTCTTGTATCCAGAGAGGAATTGAACATTTTTGCGATCGATACTGCTATTTCCTGCTTTGGTCACTTCACAACCTGGGTTACATTTCATCCACCCCTGGAGATTTGCCTACTTTTAAGCCTGTCAGTCTGCTCAGAACCTCCTTTCTGTGGTATGTTAATTTTTAAAACTGTATCACAGATTTGCTCTTTGATTTCTATACGCATATTGTTCCTCTCACTAGTGAACACCAGACACGAAATATTCATTTAGATTCCTACCTACATTCTCTGGCTCCTCACACAAATTACTGCTGTGGGCCATATTGTTTTCATCATTATTTAACCCTTCATATACCTTGAAAACAAGTTAGGATTTCCCTTTATTTTACCAGCCAGAATCCTCTCATGTCTCCTTTTAATTCTCACAATCTCCTTTTTAAGTTCCCTCTTGCACATCCTCTGGGGATTTTGCTGTTTCCAGCACAGGGTACAAGTGTCCCTTTTTCTCTTAATTTCCCAACAAAGTGCATGACCTTCCATTTATCTCTGCAAAGTTGAATTAGATATTGCAATCTCACAAATGTCTCATTGGCCTTTTTATTTCTGGACAGTGAATGCATGAGTACTTCAGTGAAATGAGGTCAGTGATCAATCAATGTGTGGATTAGCTCTAGAAATAATTTGGGAATTATAAGAGTTTATTTGCTTTGTTAATTTTCCTCCTTCCTGGACTGAGCTAAGGGCCAGAAACCCGACCTTTAACCTATCTTTAGATGTTCCTGCCTGGAGATTAGCTTTGTTGATTTTTCAGTGAGGTTGTTAGTTTTTTTTGATATGAGATGATGGCCTGCCCCACAGTTGTCAGCCATGTGGTAAATATCTGAGACATTGATTCACCCTGTCTGCACCAGCCTCTCTTGAGCATGGCAGTCTTGATAGACTGAAATTAAACATATTTGACAGTTCCATTATTCTATATGTTCGCCATTGATACTCGGCTATGAGTCATGCCAGCATTAAATGTACAATGCAACACTGTAGTTTATGAATTGATAGTGAAAAATTAACTTGGAATTCATACAAGACATGGACTACCGGAAAATCATTTTATCGTGAAACCTTGGTATAATGCACGAGAGAACAGAAAAACCACTGCAGATTCTGGCAATCTAAAATAAAACAGATGGAGCAGCATTTGCAGAGAAACAAAGGCAGATCATTTACCTGAAACAGTGAAGCTCAGACCTGCTGAGAAACTTAACTGAATTTCTCCAACACTTTCTGCTTTTGTCTCAGAATTCCAGGAAATTTAATTCTTTGCTTTATTAACCATTTGCTACGGCAGGATTTGAACCCATGGCCCCATTACATTACATTACCAGTCCAATGACATTACCATTACACTAACATCATGTGAGGAGCAGACCTCGTCTTCTCCTGTCTTCACAGAGGAGATGATGCGGTGATGACTGTGACAAAGTGGTGATGTGTAAATACATTAACAACAGTGTGTTGCAGGGTGTTCTAGCTAGGTGGATAAAGAACTGGTTGAGCAACAGGAGACAGAGAGTAGTAGTTGAAGGGAGTTTCTCAAAATGGAGAAAGGTGACCAGTGGTGCTCTATAGGGATCAGAGTTGGGGCCATTGTTGTTTGTAATATACATAAACGATCTGGAAGTTGTTGGCACTGTTGGAATGATCAGCAAGTTTGCAGATGACATGAAGATTGGTGGAGTAGCAGAAAGCATAAGGGACTGTCAGAGAATACAGGAGGATATAGACAGACTGGAGAGTTGGGTGGAAAAGTGGCAGATGGATTTCAATCCAGACAAATGTGAGGTGATGCATTTAGGCAAGACTAATTCTAGAGCGAATTATAGAATGAACGGAAGAGCCTTGGGAAAAGTTGATGGGCAGAGAGATCAGGGAGTACAGGTCCATTGTACCCTGAAGGTTGCTGTACAGGTGGATAGAGTGGTCAAGAAGGCATATAGTATGCTTGCCTTCATTGGACAGGGTATTGAGTATAAGAGCTGGCAAGTCATGTTAACATTGTACAAGACATTGTTTTGGCCGCATTTAGAATACTGTGTACAGATCTGGGTGCCACATTACCAAAAGGATGTGGATGCTTTGGAGAGGGTGCAGAGAGGATGTTGCCTGGTATGGAAGGTGCTAGCTATGAAACAAGGTTGAAAATGTTAGGTTTATGTTCATTAGAAAAAAGGAGATTGAGGTTTATAAAATCATGAAGGGTATAGACAGGGTGGATAGAGACAAGCTTTTTCCCAGGGTGAAGGATTCAATAACAAGAGGTCACGCTTTCAAGATGAGAGGTGGAAAGTTTAAGGGGGATACACGCGGCAAGCACTTCACACAGAGGGTGGTGGGTGTCTGGAATGCGTTGCCAGCAGAGGTGGTAGAGGCAGCCACTGTAGATTCATTTGAGATGCGTCTGGATAAATGTATGAGTAGGTGGGGAATAGAGGGATACAGATGCTTAGGAATTGACTGACAGGTTTAGACAGTACATTTGGATCGGTTCAGGCTTGGAGGGCAGAAGGGCCTGTTCCTGGGCTGTAAATTTTCTTTGTTCTTTGTTCTTTTAACAGTGATGTGATGGTGCGGACTGTACTCTTGTATTAATGATGATATCATCTCTTGCCCAATTGAAAGGCTTTGCAAACCTGGAGGGCACTAAGACCCCAGGAAAACAGCACAGGTCTTTTAGCTGTTGTTGATCATAATATCAGGAAACCAAAGAACTACATGTCCAAACATGCACTGGTACATTCCCACTAGTGTAGTATTGCAGTGCCCACTGTATTGTATGAAACCCATGTTGGACTGAGCTGTGCATGGAGAGGTCTGCATTGCTCTCACTCTGCAAGGATTTGCCTCTCAGTTTCCTCTGAACACTGGGGCAGCTCAGCAGAGGGATGTGAAGGTGACCTGAGTTTGTGTCGCGGTTTGGATCAGACCCTCCAGCTCACTCCAACCAATCTCTTCAACTAGAGAACAAACTGGCCGAAGAAATAGCACTTGGGCTGTTTCCTCATGACCTGGATTGAGGTACAGTGGGACTGGGCAGAGCTGGACAGTTTGGGCCAGATTGTGTAAGAGGGAGGAATATGTAATCATGCCATTTTGGCGATTCATCGATAGGGTTTAGAACTTAAAAAGCTCTACAATATTTTGAAATCAGTTCAGAGAATATCTGGAAATAATTCAGGAAACAGAAATATCACAGACATGTCCCATGTGTACATGTGATGATTTATGAATTCAATTCACAGACAAGAAGTTTGTTTTTCAAATTGCTTTTACAAATGGGCAGCACGGTGTTTTTAAATAGTAAAACATTGGATGCAGTTTGCTACTTTGGTTGTGAAGACTAACGCTTCAAATATCACTACAAACTTGATCGTTTTAAAAGATGCTCATTCCCTGCTCTGCTTTGATTTGCCATTTCTAGTTGTCAGACATATGGGAATATTTTCTAAGTGAGGAACTAAGGACCTCTGAGAAGCAGAGTGAGTTGGGATTCAGATACACAAAGACAGTCAATAGCTATAGAGCGTGATCAAAAGGCTGATGGAATGTTGGTCTTTATTTCTACAGGCTTGGATTGCAAGTGGGAGGGGAGATGTGCTTTATTTCTACAGATTGATGATCAGACATACTGCACTGCAGTTTAGGTAGGATATTGACCTTGAGGTGTGTGCAGCACAGAATAAATGGGAGTAGCAGCAAGGCACTCAACCCTTGATGACTATTCTGCTTTCAATAAGATTGACCTTCTATCTCAACTGCCGTATCGATCTCTGTGAATCATAGAATCCATATATTGCGCAGAGGCCATTTGGCCCATTAAATGTACACCAACCCTCTGAAAAGCATCCCACCCTAACCTCAGAACCCCACATTTACCATGGCTAATCCCGTGAGCCTGAACAGCACAGAACAATTTAGTATGGCAAATTCTCCTAACCTCCACATCTTTGGACTGTGAAAGGAAACCAGAGCACACAGACATAAGGAGAATGCAAATGCTACACAGTGACCCGAGGCTGGAATCAAACCTGGGTCCCTGGCACTGTGAGGCAGCAGTGCTAACCAATGAGCCACCGTGCTACCCACAAGTCAATTGTGTTGAGTAGATTGAATGACTCCGCATTCACAAGCTCTTCACATTTGGGAAATTGTAAAGATTCACAACTCTTTGAGTGTAATGATTTCTCCTCATCCTCATCCTAAATGGCTTACCTTTTACTTTAGGACTGAGAGCCCCCTACCCATTTGACATTTCCCAGTCAGAGAGAGCATATTCTCAGCTCCTCAGCTCAAGACATTTAAGAATTTTATCTGTTTCAATTTCTCATTCCTCTAAACCCAAGGGGTTCGAGAATCTACTAAATCTTTTCTCACAGCACAATTCCCCAAATCCTTTTGTAACACGGCTAACATAACATTTGCCTTCCTAATTGCTTACTGAACCTATATGCTAACCTTCTAAGATTTATGTATCAGGAAATCTAATAGTCTCTGAATGCAAGGTTTTCCCAGGCTCCAGATATTAGAAACAAATCTGTTTTTTTTCAATTTTTCTATCAAAGTGAATAACTTCAAGCTTTGCCACATTTTGTTCTACTCTTCATGTTCTTATGCTCTCACCTTAATCTGCCTACATACTCCATAATTTACTTTCTAACTTCATACCATCAGCAAACTTGGAAGTGTTTTTTATCTTTTTTTCTTTTTTTTTCTTTTTTTTAAACTGCGGCAGTGCTTATTTTTTCCCCAGCACCCATGCTGTGTGTGTGCAGGTGTGAGACACAGTGAGAGACACAAGGTGCATGAATCTTTGTTCAAATTTCCACCACCAGGAAGAAAGGATACACCCAAGTGGCCTGTGACAAGCAGTGCCCTTCACATCAAAGGGCAATGCTGTGTGATCAAACAGTGAACTCGGAAGAATTATTTGCAATCCCCACAACTAGGCCATTAATATAAACAATAAAGATTTGAGGCCTAAATACTGATCTTTATTGTATACTCCCACCCCCAATTACAAACTGCCATTCAGAAAATGGCTGAATTATCCCTACTCTCAGCTTTCTGTTCATGAACACAATCACAGTCGATGCTAGCATATTACTCCCATTCCCAAGAATCCTAACGTGTTCTTGGAACCCTTGTTAATTTTTCATTTTTTAAATTTTATACAAAAAAAAGAAACAAACTGATATTTTATTATGAGGCTAGTCCTGCAAATTAATTGGAGGTTGATTCTCATTCAAAGAACACTCCAGATTAGTCAGAGGCAAATCAGAGGAAGACTTATACACTTAATGGTAAGGTCCTATGGAGTATTGCCAAACAAAGAGATCTTGGAGTGTAGGTTCCTTGAAAGTGAAGTTGCAGGTGCATAGAAGAGTAAAGAGGGCGTTTGGTATGCTTTCCTGTATTGGACAGAGCATTGAGTATAGGAGTCGGGAGGTCATGTTGAGGCTGTACAGGACATTGGTTAGGCCACTTTGGAATATTGCGTGCAATTCTGGTCTCCCTGATATAGGAAGAATGTGGTGAAATGTGAAAGGGTTAAGAAAAGCTTCACAAGATGTTGCCAAGGTTGGAGGATTTGAGCTACAGGGAGAGGCTGAATAGGCTGGGGCTGTTTTCCCTGGAGTATCGGACGCTGAAAGGTGACCTTATAGAGGTTTATAAAATCATGAGTGGCATGGATAGGATAAATAGACAAGGTCTTTTTCCTGGGATGGGGGAGTCCAGAACTAGAGAGCATAGGTTTAGGGTGAGAAGGGAATAATTTTAAAGGGATATAAGGGGCAACTTTTTCACGCAGAGGGTGGTACGTGTATGGAATGAGCTGCCAGAGAAAGTGGTGGAGGTGGTACAATTACAGCATTTAAAAGGCATTTGGGTGGGTAGATGAATAGGAAGGGTTTGGAGGGATATGGGCCAAGTGCTGACAAATGGGACTAGATTAGGTTAGGATATCTGGTCGACATGGACAAGTTGGACTGAAGGGTCTGTTTCCGTGCTGTTCATCTCTATGATTCTATGACTCTAGACTTTTCAGTTCTGGAGGTGCACTATATATAAATATTATGGCATATGTTGAATGTTAACTGGGGCTTCCTACAACGATAACCTGTCTAACAGGCAGAAACTCATGATCGAATTGTTTTTGAACTATGTTTAAGTCAGAAAGTTCATGCCTGCAAAATCTGCAGGATGAAAGTTTATTTGCTCCCTTTTTGTCCCTTTTTGACCTCCCAGTATCAACTTGTTGAAAGTTCAGAGAATAAAATCTCAGTAATAAGTAATTGCATGCATTGGTGTTATCAGAAACCAATCGCCATTAGCCTGTGATGTTATGGTTCGTGGAGTCTGCTTAAGTGAACTGGCCAGTTACAACACATACTTTTTATTTATTTTGATTTATCCTTTAATTGTGTCTGTTTGTCTATCTGTCTTTGTGAGTGGGAGGTTAGAATTAAAGAAGATTTGGTTTAAATCTGAGATATTAATTAGGTTATCATGTGGTTTAACTTTGCTCTGCTAAGCTATTCTCTTATTAATAGGTTGTTAAATCTTTTGTTGAACCACTAACCAATAATCCAGCAAGCCTTCTGTGCTGACTACTCATATGCTCCGGGCACCTCCCTATTTGCACAAAACGTAATAATTGTGCCATTTACTTTCATCTCCCATAATCCCTACCTGCCCCCACCCCCACCCTTCTCTCTCATAGCCTCTAATGGAATGCGTGGGGCTAATGCCTCTGGAGTGTGCCCTGAGGTATTAGTGCCCAGTGGCCATCTCTGAAACCCTTCAGTATAAGCAGCAAGCTGAATTCACCGGGTACCTGCTCTGATTTCAATGTTGAATTTCCTTGAAGTCTAACTTGCTTAGCACACTTGGTAAGCTAGAAAGCTGCATACTGATGAGGCTAAGTGGGCAGTGGGCAAGGCATTCAGCTCACAATAAACTTCTTCACTTGCAATTCACTGTTACCCATCAAAAAGAGTATCACCTCTCTCCTGTCCAAAACATAAAAGATAAAGTGAGCCGCACCCAACTTTGAAATTGGCCGCGCCAGACTTTCATCTGATTCAGTGCAAATCTCGCCCATGTTGCTCAGACCCCGATAAGATTCTGCCTGTGTTCTTTATAACAATATAAGCTAGTCAATTATTTATTAAATAAGTTTTATTTTGATCATAAATCCATATTTGTGTTTATTAATGTCAGAAGTCACACAACACCAGGTTACAGTCCAATAGGTTTATTTGAAATCAGAAGCTTTCAGAGCGCTGTTCCTTCATCAGATGAAGTGAAGTGCCAGTTCACCTGACAAAGAGGCAGTGCTCCAAAAACTTATGATTTCAAATAAATCTGTTGGACTATAATTTCTGACTTTGTCCACCCCAACACCAGCACCTCCACATCATGTGTTTATTACAAAAGCTCTTCTTATTTAAACAACTGTATAGACAAGGTATTTAACTGGTCAGCTTGGTAACCTGATAAAGTGGTTTTAGTTTATGGTATGACCTAGGGAGTAGTGGGATTAGGCTGACACTGAACTCCTCCGCAACACCCAATTGTATAAATACCATCATGTGGTCGGAGTCCAGAGAGTCACAAGGTCAACATCTGAGTTTGCATTTCATTAAGTTTTGGGATTGGCACATTACCAGCATAGCTTTATTGTGGAGTTTTTCAGAGTTATAGAGATGTACAGCACAGAACAAGACCCTTTGGTCCATGGGGTCCACACCAGTCAAAAATAACCACCGAGTGTACTTATTCCAGTCTCATTTTCCAGCACTTGGTCCATAGCTTTGTATGCCTTGGGATCACAAGTGCACACCTAAATACCTCTGAAATGTGATGAGGGTTTCTGCATTTACCACCCTTACAAGAGGTGAGTTCCACATTCCTACTGCCCCAGGGTGAAAACAGCTTTCCTCCCATCCCCTCTAAAATCCTGCCCCTTACTTTAAATCTATGCTCCCTGTCATTGATCTCTCTATCAAGGGGAAATGTTTCTTCCTGTCTACCCTATGCATGTCCCTCATAATTTTATTGCCCTCAATCATGTCCCCTCTCAAACCTGTCAGAATCCACTCCCAGTCACAAAACAAATTGCTGAACTATGACCCTCTGCTTCCTGCCACTCAGCCAATACTGGATCCAATTTGTCCAATTTCCATAGATCCCATGGGCTGTTACCTTTGCTACCAGTCTCCCATTTGGGACCTTATCAAAAGCCTTGCTGAAGTCCAAGTAGTCAACATTGCTCTCATCTAAATACCTAGCCACTTCTTCAAAAATTTCAATCAAATTCGTCAAACATTACCTCATCCTTAATAAAACCATACTCACTGTTCTTGATTAGTTCCTGCTTTCCAAATACAGATTAATTCTATCTCTGAGAACTGCTTCTAATAGTTTCCCCATCACTGAGGTTAGACTGATTAGCATGTAATTTCCTGGTTTATCGGTTGATCCTTTCTTGAGCAATGGTACCACATTAGCTATCCTCCTGTATTCTGGCACCTCTCCTGTAGCTAGAGTGGAATTGAAAATTTTTGCAAGTATTTCCTGCCTTGCCTCAGTCAACAATCTGGGATAAATTTCATCTGGTTCTGGAGACTTATCTACTTTTGAGCCTGTCAGACCACTCAAAACCTCCTCTCTGCCTATGCTAATTTTAAAAAATTGTATCACAGATCTTCTCCCTGGTTAAGAAGGTGTTTAGCATGCTTGCCTTCATCATTCAGACCTTACAGTATAGTAGTTGGGACATCAGATGCATGGAGGGTGTTTTCTCTTGTTGGGGAGTCTACAACCAGGGGACACAGTCTGAAGATAAGGGGTAGACCCATTTGGAACTGAGATGAGGAAAGTTTTCTTTAATAAAACAGTAGTGAACCTGTGAAAATCCTTACCACTGAAGGCTTGAGGAAGCCAAGGTACTAAATATATTCAAAAGAAAGATATATGTAAATCATTAGATTTGAAAGGAAACAAGGGACATTTGGGATAAGTGGGAATATGGCACCGAGATAGAAGATCAGCCATGATCATTTGGAAGGGCCACACGGCCTACTCCTGCTCATACTTCCTCTGTTGCTATCTCTTTTGATTAGAAGTTGACCGGGCCGGCATGGTGACTCAGTAGTGGGGTGACATGCTGGCTCAGTGTTAGCACTGCTGTCTCACAGCACCAGGGATACTGGTTCAATTCCTGCCTTGGGCGACTGTCTGTGTAGAGTTTGCACATTCTCAATGTGAATATGATTATTGCACATTCTCCCGTGTGGGTTTCCTCCGGGGGCTCTAGTTTTCTCCCATGGTCCAAAGATGTGCAGGTCAGGGGAATTGGCCATGTTAAATTGCCCAGAGTGTTCAAGGATGTGTGGGTTAGATGCATTAGTCAGGGGTAAATGTAGAGTAATAGGGTGGGGGAATGGGTCTGGGGTGGGATACTCTTCAGATGGTCGGTGCGGATGTGTTGAGCTGAAGGGCCTGTTTCTACACTTTAGGTATGATATGGAGACCAGAGGATGGTACACAGGTTGGATTTATCCTGCTTTTTGTGTATATTCTACTCCCTTGCCACCCTCAGTGTTTCCTCCAAGATCTGTTTATAATTGAAGTGTCATAGAGTCATATAGTATAGAAACTGGCCCTTCAGCCCATCATGTCTATGCCAACCAACAAATATCAAATTACATTAATCTCATTTACCTGCACTTGGTCCATAGCTGACTATGGCCTGGCATTTTAAATATTCTTCCAGATGCTTCTTAAATATATCCACCAGCTACTCAGGCAGTAGTTTCCATATTTCTACTAGCCTCTGGATGAAAACATTGTTGTTCTCAGTCCTCCTGTAAACCACTTATTTCTCAATTTCAGCTTGTGCTCCGTGATCTTAGACACATCTGCCACAGGGAAAAGATTCTCACAACCCACCATGTTGAATTCCGAGTCATCAGCTGACTGGGGATGATATGTGGGAATCAGCAGGATGTTTCATTGCCCACATTTAAGTTGATGACAGGAAACTTCATGAGGTCCAGAGTCAATGTTAACATGCTGTGCGCAATGTAGGCCATATCTGGGTTTTTGTGTGTACTCCGTGATTTTGTGAATATGATTATGTCAGGCCTTTGCTTGACTAGTCTGTGAGACAGCGATCCCAATTTTGGCACTGGCTCCCAGATGTTGAGAGGAGGGTATTCTGGGGTTGACAGGGCTGTGGCTGCTGGCGTTGTTTCCAGTACCACAGTCAATGCCTGTTGCTCCATCTGTTTTGATTTGTTTTCCTTTCTATTAGTGATACAGCTGTTGGGATCCAGAAGTATTTTCAGAGGACAGTTAAGAGTCAACCAAATGTGGATCTGGAGTCACACATATGTGAGACCAGGTAAGGACTACAGTTTCCATTCCTTAAGGACATTAGTGAACCATCTTTCTAAATTTCTTAAATTTACTTTGATAATCAATGTTCTCTGACTTTGTTAGCATGGTAGCCATCTGCTGCTGGTTCCTAAAACAAATCCCAATCTTCTCATCTATGACTAGTTTTCATTGTTTGGAATAGTTTTGAATGGATCCTCCTCTTGATTTGCTTATGGTTCATCCTTCCCATCAAATCTTACTCTTTGACTGAGAAAACGTTTTACTGAATGTTTTGAAATATCTGTTCAAATGTCTGCCACTTTGAGTAAAACTGCTAAGATGAGATGAGAGACCCAGAAAACTAGAATCAGTGGGTATCAGGGAGCAAACTCGCTGCCGGTTGGAGTCATATCTGGCCCATAGGAAAATGGTCATGGTTGTTGCAGGTCAGTCATCTCAGCTCCAGGATATCTCTGCAGGAGTTCGTCAGCATAATGCCCTCGGCCCAACCATCTTCAGTTGCTTCATCAATGACCTTCCCTCCATCATAAGGTCTGAAGTGGGGAATGTTCGTCAATGATTGTGCAATGTTCAGCACCATTCAAGACTCCTCAGATACTGAAGCAGCCCATGTTCAAACATAGCAAAATCTGGACAATATCCAGACTTGGGCTGACAAGTGGCAAGTAACATTCATGCCACACAAATGCCACTCTATGACCTTCACCAATAAGGGATGATCTATCCATCACCTGTTAACATTCAATGGTGTTACTATCACTAAATCCACCACTATCAATATCCTGAGGGTTACCATTGACCAGAAACTCAACTGGATTCATTAATACAGTGGCTATAAAAGCACATCAGAGGCTAGGAATACTATTGCAGGGAACCTACCTCCTGACTCTCTAAAGCCTGTCCGTCATCTACAAGGCACAAGTCAGGAGTGTGATGGAATACTATCTACTTGCCTGGATGGTTGTAAATCCAACAACACTCAAGCTTTGGCACCATCCAGGCCAAAGCAACCCCTTTGATTGGCATCACATCCACAAGCATCATTCCCTCCATCACCAACACTCAGTAGCAGCAGTACGTACTATCTACAGGATACACTGCAGAAATTCACCAAAGATCCTTAGACAGCACCTTCCAAACCCACGGCCACTTCCACCCAGAAGGACAAGGGCAGCTGAGGCTTGGAAACACCATGTTCCCCTCCAAGCCACTCACCAACTTGACTTGGAAATATATTGCTGTTCCTTCATTGTTGCTGGATCAAAATTCTGGAATTCCCACCCTAAGGGCATTGTGGGTCAACCCACAGCAGGTGGACTGCAGCAGTTCAAGAAGGCAGCTCACCCACACCTTCTCAAGGGGCAACTAGACACAGGCAATAAATGCTGGCCCAAAAGTGACACCCAACTCAACCCAAAAAATGACTAAATTAAAAAATTATTGTTTTCATGCCAATTTTGAGTTAAACATTTACCCTACACCAATTTGCAATAGCAAATCTTTGAGTTGCTTGTTAAATTAAAACAAAACAGCCACTCAGAAGTCCCTTTGAAAGAATTCTTCCTTTTACAAGCTCAAAAATGTCAAACACAGCTGTTGCAATTACCATTGAACAACTGAAATCCATGTAACATCTTCTAATCTTGTCCAAATAAGTGAAGAGACAGCTGCTACTCTACTGATACCATTTAGTCTCTCAGCAGCGACCTCTGTTCTCACTCTCACTGCTCATCGACTGCGCCTGTATCTCCCAACTGGTCTTAATCCTGTTATCACAGTAGAAAATGGTCAAGGCAATGGCAGCATAATGGTTATTGTTCCGACATACCCGACCTCTTAATTTTAATTATCTGCACTTTTGTCTGAAGCTGCTATGTTGGCAAAAGATAGTTCATTAGTTAGTGGAATCCTTGAAACCCAACAATGTAAGCAAATTCATACTTGAATAATAATATTCTGTTTCCTAATTCTGGTAAAGCAAGAAATCAAACAATAATGTAGCAAACTTCATAATAAGTACAGCCTAATGAAGCTTAAGTACTGACAAAGAGAGTGGATGAGTATGTGTTGAAATGATAAGAGATAGTAGTACCCATCTTTAATCCCCGTCAGATCCATGCTCCCCCCATCAGCCCACACCCCATTCCCAGCACCTTTCCCTGCCACCACAGGATATGCAAAACCTGAGCCCACACCTCCTCCTCACCTTCGTCCAAGGCCCAAAGGATCTTTCCATATCAGATAGAAATTTACCTGTATCTCTACCAATGTCATAATCCGTTGCACCTGACGTGGTCTCCTCTATATCAGGGAGACAGGACGCCAACTTGTGGATCATTTCAGAGAAATTCTAGGGGACACCCGCACCAAACCCATCCCACCCTATACCTCCCACCCCCCGAGGCTGAACACTTCAACTGCCCCTCCCACTCTACCAAGGACATGCAGGCCCTGGGCCTCCTCCATCGCCAAACCCTTATCACCTGTCTCCAGGAGGAAGAACACCTCATATTCCACCTTAGGACCCTACAACCACACAGGATCAATGTGGATTTCACAGTTTTCGCATTTCACCTCCCCCCCACATTAATCTAGTCCCAAGCCTCCAACTCAGCACTGCCCTCCTGACCTGTCCATCACCTTTCCCATCTATCTGCTCCACCATCCTTTCCGACCTATCACGTCTCCCCCACCTCTATCCACCTATGGCATTCTCAGCTACCTTACCCCCCCCCCTCCACCCCCCCAACCCCACCCCCCTCCTATTTACCTCTCAGCCTTCCTGGCCAAAAAGCCTCATTCCTGATGAAGTGCTTATGCCCGAAACATTGATTCTCCTGCTCCTCGGATGCTGCCTGAACTGGTGTACTGTTCCAGCGCCACTCTCTCGACCTTTAATCATGAGTCTCAGACAACAAATTGCACATATCAACAGCAGGAACCTGTCACTTACCATATCACCATTAAATCAGGGTCTTAAACATGTTTCCCATTCCTCTTTACCACTATCCACATTCTTCTTAAGTATATTTTCTTACTGACTCTCAATTGAGCACTGGTTAGCACTGCTGCCTCACGGTGCCAGTGACCTGGGTTCAATTCCAGCCTCGGGTGACTGTCTGTGTGGAGTTTGGACATTCTCCCCGGGTCTGCGTGGGTTTCCTCCGGGTGCTCCGGTTTGCTCCCAAGTCCAAAGATGTGCAGGTCAGGTGAATTGGCCATGCTAAATTGCCCATTGTGTTCAGGGATGTGTAGGTTAGTTGCATTAGTCATGGGTAAATATAGAGTAATAGGGTAGGGGAATGGGTCTGGGTGGGTTATTCTTCAGAGGGTTTGTTTGGACTTGTTGGGCCAAATGGGCTGTGTGCACACTGTGTGGGTTTCTATTCTATGTAGTATTCCAAATTCCACACTGCTGTTTCCTTAAATTTTAATTGCTCTTCCAGGTAACAGTGTGTTTAAAACAGTCCTGCCATTTCAATGTTGGTTCCTTCATAAGTAATGTCTTGAAGAGTCTCACGCTTCTGAACCACATTAGCTATTTCGTATTGTGCTCTTGTCAAGTTTTAAACATCTGTGAGACCAATCCTTCAGTGCAAATTCATCATGCATTTCTTCAGATAATATGTTTCATAAATACACAACCACTTTTGTGCTATCAAACTGACGAAAAGCTCAAGGAGGTATCTGGAAATATTTGTTCACCCCCATCTGCATGAACTCAATGATCTCAGCTAGTGGTTGACAAATGCAGTAAAGTTAATCTGCCCAAATATTACTATTAACAACATTTTCCTGACTTCCAATAGACTGCATTTTGATTGATACCTTTTTGTGAATTGGACTCAGGTTATTTTAATTACATTCAATGAAGGAAGTGAATGTTTTCCATTTTGTGGTGTTTCTTTCTTGCATCCTTGTTGTAGTAAAATTAATAAAACTCAAATTTCGAACCAAGTTAATCAAGTTTATTAAATCAAAAGCTTTCAGGAGGGGCAGCGTGATGCTGACCCTAACAGCAGGACGTGACCACACTGTCTCTCCCAGAACAACAGGTACAACAGTGTTTATAGTCCGGATGACGTGTACAACAAAATGCCCGCGAGAAGGGTTTCTTGTGTTCTGTGCACCCGCTCGCAGAGATCACGGTATCCAGGAACGGCATACCATGACATTGTGATTTGCAAGTATTTCTTCTTTAGTTATTTCTTCTTTAGTTGGTTTCTGTTTTTAGTCCCTCCTTGTGTTCTGAGACATGTGGGAGTATGAGAAACAGAGTACCTACCTCCAGTAATTATCAGTGGGCCAGAAAGGGGGTGACTCCCAGGTGATTCAACGAGGAAGCTAGCACCCCTCATAATTCTCGCTGTCAAAACTTTCCAACATGAGTTAAGGACAGCCATAACAACAAGCAACAAGCGATGACAATAACAATGAACATGATGAAAAGGCACAAGACCCAAGATCCACCTTGTAGCCATCCTAGCCACCCTGGGGGATTATAATCATGAAATTGTTTCCCTTCCTGCTGGATCTTATCAGCCTCTAGGTGGATGTGATCCGCTCGGTTAGTTACATTGTCCGAGGCGTCCAGAATGTATGTGCAGCACTCGGGCCAATAATAGTACAGGTGCCAAACGGTTCGATAGCACAACAGTACGGATGGCAATGACCTCAGCCAACACCTCGGAGACGGCCGTGCTAACAGCAGCAAAGCCAGCAGCAGTCTCATTAGCCAGCCTTTCCAAGTTTGAGGCCATATTGATCAGTTCCCTAGCAGCCTTAGCAGTCCCAGAGGTGGGGAGGGTGATCATAAAGGATTGCTCAGTCTCAGTGATGGACCGTTTGGATCGAAGTGGGTGTAGGTTGCAAAGAAGGTGGAGGGAACTGTAATGGTGAACAAAAGGGAGCACATAGGCAAGGGAGCAAGATCCAGACCAATCTGGAGGGAGCCAAGGGTAAGCCTTCAGACCACAGACAAAATAAGTCCCATTGTAAGTCCTCAGGTAATCAGTCTAAATTGCAGTCCAAATGGTTTTGAATGTTTTCCCTGTAGTCATGTTGATGACCTCAAGGCTCAGAATCCTTCCAGAAAGAAACGATCATCGTCCGGACGGGGTAAGAAGGGAATGGGAACATTCGCTGGTTCCAGCATTCCATCCTGACGTGTGATTATTTTTAAAACAAATAGTCCCCATGCACATTCCTTCAGCTGTGATGTTTGTGAGGGACAGAGCTGAGGGGATGTATGTGAAAGGCTATAGTGAGGCTAGAACCAACCTTTCTGGTTTTGCATGTTATAACCTGTGGTCTCCCAGATGGCCTTATCATTTGCAGAATAAATGGGCCAGTCAGGGTCCTGCATGAATGACTCGGGAGATTCTCTGTCAGGCAGCATCTGAGGAGCAGGAAAATCAACGTTTCGGGCAAAAGCTCTTCACCAAATGGCCTCCTTCTTTAGAGACCACAATTCCTCTTCCCACGTGGTTAAGGATGCCCTCCATTGCATCTCATTCACATCCTGCCCCTCCGCCCTCAAACCCCACCAATCCAACCCTAGTGCTCACCTTCCACCCTACCAACCTTCGCATAAACTGTATCTTCTGACGACATTTCTGCCACCTCCAAACGGATTCCACCAACAGGGATATATTTCCCTCCCCACCCATTTCCGCCTTCCGCAAAGACCGTTCCCTCCGTGACTACCTGGTTCAGGTCCACGCCCCCCAACAACCCACCCTCCCCTCCTGGCACCCTCCCCTGCCACCGCAGGAATTGCAAAACCTGCGCCCACACCTCCTCCCTCACCTCCATCCAAGGCCCTAAAGGAGCCTTCCACATCCATCAAAGTTTTACCTGCACATCCACCAATATCATTTATTGTATCCTTTGTTCCCGATGCGGTCTCCTTTACATTGGGGAGATTGGACGCCTCCTAGCAGAGCACTTTAGAGTACATCTCCGGGACACCCACACCAATCAACCCCACCGCCCTGTGGCCCAACATTTCAACTTCCCCTCCCACTCTGCCGAGGACATGCAGGTCCTAGGCCTCCTCCACTGCTGCTCCCTCACCACCTGACGCCTGGAGGAACCCTTCAACCCCAGGGCATCAATATGGACTTCACCAGTTTCCTCACTTCCCCTTCCCCCACCTCACCCCAGCTCCAACTTTCCAGCTCAGCACCATCCCCATGACCTGTTCTACCTGCCTATTTTCCTTCCCACCTATCCACTCCACCCTCCTCTCTGACCTATCACCTCCATCGCCACCCTCATTCACCTATTGTACTCTATGCTATTTTCTCCCCACCCCCACCCCCGTCTTATTTATCTCTCCACTCTGCCTCTACTCCTGATGAAGGACTTTTGCCCAAAATGTTGATTTTCCTGCTCCTCGGATGCTGCCTGACCTGCTGTGCTTTTCCAGCATCTGGTTTCCAGCATCTGCAGTCCTTGTTTTTACCTAGATTCTCTGTCAGACCTAGAGTGTGTGGGGCTTCAAGTACATAGCCAGCATTTAGAGAGATTATTTTGCTGTGCATGCATATAGGACATGAGTCATTGAGTCATACAGCATGGAAACAAACTCTTCGGTCCAACTAGTTCAAGCCAACCATGTTCCCAAATTAAACTAGTCCCACCTGCCGAAGTTTGGTCTATCTTTCTCCAAACCTTTCCTTTTCATGAAACTGTACCTGTCAGAGTCCTGCATGGCCTTAGCAAGGGAGGTTTTAAGAGTTCTGATCATTTGCTCCACCTTGCCAGAACTTTGTGGATGGTAGGGTATGTGAAATAATGCCCACCAATTGAAATACTCTCCCAGTAAAATGGGTCCCTGGTTGGAGCCAATGTGGACCGGCAGCACCACCTCCCCCCATGCCCCCACCCCCAGGAATCACCTTCTCAGCTAAAATCCTTCCCACAATGTTAGATGTGTAGTTCCGGGTAGGGTGGGCCTCAACCCACCTGGTGAATTAGTCAATAAAGCGACTTCCCATGGGATCGGGGAAGAGGTTCCATAAAATCTATCTGGACCTGTTCCCAGGGCTCCTTTGAGCATGGCTGGTGCCCCATTCTAACTTTAATGGGCCTGCCTGGGTTGTGCTGGGCACACGTCACACAGTGGTGACAGAATCAAGAGACATCTCTGCCCATACCATTCCACCACCATTCCTTCCTGATGCTGGTTATCATAGCATCATATCCCATATGGGAAATGCCATGGTGTAATTGCATAAGAGTGTGCTGGATGCACACAGGGGTGGGGCAGGAACTTGTCGTTCAATCTCCAGACACTTTTCTCATCTGGTGTGGCCCCCTGTGCCTTCCACCTGGTGCATTCACCCTCAGGGATATCACCATGCAGTTGGGTAATGCTTATGGTGGGGCCATCCTCAGCAAAGGTGGCTGACAAAGGATGGGTGGCTTCTGTCTCGAGGGCTGATTGAGCAGCTTTGTCAGCAGCCTGGTTCCCCTTAAAAAGGTGCCACTCGGGATTCTGTTTAGCTGGTTCCCTCTGGTGGGCCTTGTCCTTCAACCCTGCAGCCTCCGATGGGAGCTCGCTGGCCTCCAGAAAGGTCTTTATTACCTGCCCATGGGTGCCCCCTGTGGTGACAAAACCCCCGTCTTCCCCAAACAGTCATGTAATCATGGACAATCCTGAACGCATACCCACTGTCAGTGTAAATGTTAACGCTCTTCCCTGTCGCCTCCGTGAAGGCCTGGGTGAGGCCCACTAACTCCGATCCCCGGGCTGACAGGCCTCCCTGTATTCTCCCTGCTACTGCCCATCCCGTTCGTGACAAACCGGCTACATATTTCCGCAGGGTCTCGTCTGGTACCTCCAGGGGTACATCCTTTATCCCACTCTCCTCCAGGAGACAGTGAGGGCTGCAGATGCTGGAGATCAGAGCTGAAAATGTGTCTCGGGCATTCCTGAAGAAGGGCTCATGCCCGAAACGCAGATTCTCCTGTTCCTTGGATGCTGCCTGACCTGCTGAGCTTTTCCAGCAACACATTTTCAGCCCCACTCTCCTCTACTTCATCGTCCACATTCCCCCCCACACGTGGCTCACCATCGCCTAACATCCTTCCGCTGGAGTTTCCCGGGTATCTCGGACAATGGTAACGGATTTGGTTGGTGACAGAAGAACAGCCTCCCATTTTACCCTGCTCATGTTGGAAACCGTGCGTAATTTCCCCATATTTAAAACTTATACAACTGTGTGTTTGGTATGGAAGGCTATATTCCCTATCATCACAACAGGCTCACTGACCCTCACAGCCCACGCAGTACAGTCTAAAGCAGCTATACATCTGGGCAAGCCGTTCACTACAGGACCCTCAGCAGTACAGTAATACCCTATAGGTCGCTGTCTATCACCATGGAGCCGGGTTACTACTGCCGAGTAAAAAGCTCCCTCTTTGTTGCAGTAAATGCGGATGTCTTTACTAGCATCTGGTAATCCCGGTCCCGGCGCTGACATTAACTCTGCTTTCGGTTTCGTACAGGAGTCATCTTGCTCTAGTCCCCAATCAATGGGGCCCATTGCACGTTTTCCCGCACTCCCCACCTTTACCAATTGTTGTATGGGCTCAACAACTTTGGCAAACTCAGGGATAAGATTCCTGCATTAATTAAACAAGCCTTTCTCACACCATGGACCGTCACTGGTCATGGCATCTGTTGTATAGCTATCTTCCTATTTGCAGGCATTTCTTTGTGCCTTGGGAAATTAAATGTCCCAAGTAAAGAACTTTAATTTTCCCAATCTGAGCTGGCTTTTAACCCTCTGTCCTGCAAGTGCTTCAGGACTAAGTATAGCGCCTCCTGATGTTTTGGTTTGGATTCAGAAGCCAGGAGGATGTCAGCGACATATTGGAGGACCGTACTGCCGTGGGGCAGGTCATTCTCCCTGAGTACCTAACTCATTACACGGTGAAAGATGGCTGGACTGTTATGGAATCCCTGAGGAAGTCTGTTCCAGGTATACTGTTTATCCCCCCAACGGTAAATGCAAACTTACCTTTGGAATCAGAATGCAGTGGGATGGACCAGAATCCATTCGCAATATCCAGTACAGTAAAGATTCTGTGGGCCGGAGTGCCTCATTTAAGATTGTGGATGGACTGGCAACAATAAAGTGTAGTTTACGAATGACCCTGTTTAGGGCCGTATAGTCGATTGTGAGACGGAACTTCCGTCAGGTTTACCAACCGACCATGTGGGGGATTTAGTAGCACTCATAGTGTCTCGGAGAATTCCCCTCTCCACTAATATTTTCACAATTTCCACAACCACCCTGCTGGCTTCAGGTTTGATGGGATATTGGCAGTGTGGCTTGTGTTCTGAACCCTCCATGACTGCGGGGTTGATTTTAATCGAGCCTGTACCTAATTTAATCTCACCCATACCTCTAGGACGGAGGTGCAAATGCCCCCAAAGCCGTTATCTAGCGGCCAGTCGCGTCCCACAGAGGAGTTGACTTGGACAGTGCTCAAGTGACTCCGTAAGTCCCCATTCTTTCCTTTCTCCCATTGGGACGGGGCCAGGTTAATTCACCCTTCCCACAGTCTATAAAAACTTTATACTCCTTCATTAAATCATTTCCCATAATAGTTCCTTCGTATTTTTACATATATAAAATCGCATCAGTATAACCAGGTGATTGATTTCTACTAGAGTGGACTCACTCAAGTACGCAGGGGTTCGTTGTCCATTAATCCCCTGCAGACAAATCATTTTGTTAGTTGTAGGCAGGGGTAGGTCAGTAATAGATATAGAAGCTCCCGTGCCCAAAAACCTCTCACACCGTCTGCCCCCTGCCAGTGCAGACATAAATCCCATACCCATGGGTACACCTGTACCCATGGGGGCTGCCGGATGCCAGTCTGAAGTATTCTCGCTGTTTGTTGGTTTGCCACGTTTTTCCCAACAAATGCCTTCAGAGTGGCCCCTTTGGCCACCGTACTGCCAGGCACAAGTGGGCTTCCCGTTGTTCGGTTTCCGCCCCCTACAATCCCGGACAAAGTGCCCTGTCTTGTCATAACTGTGCCACATGGGTCTGGATTTTGTCTTTGTGACGGTGCCCAGATTTTCCTGCTTTGCACCAGGGTTTCCTCCTGTGTCCTCCTTAACATCTGCTGCCCACTCTACCAGGTCATCATAGTCTTGGAGAACAAGGACCCCCATATTTAGGACGGCCTGGTGCGCGGGAGACAGCCCGCCTTTGAGAGGCTGAATGAAAGCCTGGTCAGAGTGGTCTGTCTGGGGAATCCCTGAACATTCTGGGTAGACCCTAAAGAGTCGTTGCCCTATTCGGAGGTGCCCACTCCCTTCTGTTTGCTTTGGTGCTTGTTATCTTTACCCAATTGGTAGGCGGTTTCCCCAGAACACGGCCTTAAATCTGCCGAAGAGCTCCTGCTAATCCTCGATATCTACTTTAATATGGGTGCCCCGGGCCGATCTGCCTCGCCTATAATCCTGGCTCCGTTGCTGAGCGGTATCGGCTATGTCAGACCCATCAGATACTAGATGCCACTTGTCCTGGGAGCATACAGCCCGGACCAGTTGGTGGCCCACCCAGATGGTGTCTAATTCAGCCCAAAACTTTACATTATTACTGCAGGGCTGTAAGCGACCCGGGGAAGCTCAGATCTGCTGCAGTCCACCTTCTGTCAACGGCTTACATTTTGCATTAGCGTTAGCTCCTTCCTCACTGCGAGTTACCGGGGCTACGTTAATTCCCTCGGGAGGGTCGCCCGACGATTCAGGGATGTGTGACCCCCCCCCCGACTATCCTCCAGGAACTGACCCTTCCGTTAGCCGGGATTGAACCATTTGGGTTTCCTCAGTCCACTTCTTTGTGGAAGCGAAGCCAGCCAATTGATGGGCCGAAAGGACACCTGTTTTCTTGGTCCTGTCTTTCTTCTCACCCAGGGGCCAATTTCACTATCGATCTAGTGTCTGGGACCGATCCCACCCACTCTTTCTTATCTGTCTATCATGTAGTGGTTAATGAGAGAGCCTGGGGGTCCCCATTGATCTCCCTGTCCTGCTATAACACTGATAGGTTTATACTCACAGATCCTCTGTCGTTCGATGGCGTTTACTCACCAGCCATGACCGCTGTGTGTTTTCCCACCCGCCACATCTCACCCGGAATGGTTCCTATCCGAGTCCCTGTTCCCCGTATCCCGCTTCTTTAACCTTGGCCTTTACCTCAGGCAGGAACAATCACACTGGCAGCTGAGTATGACTCAATCAGAGGCCCCACAACAGACACTCTCTCATTCACTCTTACCGCACCAACAGCTTCGGTCGCTTGGCCTGTTCTTATAGAACATAGAACATAGAACATAGAAGAATACAGCGCAGTACAGGCCCTTGGGCCCTCGATGTTGCGCCGATCCAAGCCCACCTAAACTACACTAACCCACTATCCTCCATATACCTATCCAATGCCCTCTTAAATGCCCATAAAGAGGGAGAGTCCACCACTGTTACTGGCAGGGCATTCCATGAACTAACGACTCGCTGAGTGAAGAACCTACCCCTAACATCAGTCCTATATCTACCCCCCCTTAATTTAAAGCTATGCCCCCTTGTAATACCCGACTCAATACGCGGGAAAAGGTTCATACTGTCGACCCTATCTAACCCCCTAATCATCTTGTACACCTCAATCAAGTCACCCCTAAACCTTCTTTTCTCTAGTGAAAACAGCCCCAAGTGCCTCAGTCTTTCCTCATACGATTTTCCTTCCATACCAGGCAACATCCTGGTAAACCTCCTCTGCACCCGTTCCAATGCCTCCACATCCTTCCTATAGTATGGCGACCAAAACTGCACACAATATTCCAGATGCGGCCGTACCAGAGTCTTATACAACTGCATCATGACCTCAGGACTCCGGAACTCAATTCCTCTACCAATAAAAGCCAGTACGCCATATGCCTTCCTCACCGCACTATTTACCTGGGTGGCAACTTTCAGAGATCTGTGTACATGGACACCAAGATCCCTCTGCTCATCCACACTACCAAGTATCCGACCATTAGCCCAGTACCCCATCTTTTTGTTATTCTTCCCAAAGTGAATCACCTCGCACTTAGCTACATTGAATTCCATCTGCCACCTATCTGCCCAGCTCTGCAGCTTCTCTATATCCTGCTGTAACCTGCCACATGCTTCCTCACTGTCAACAACTCCTCCGACTTTCGTGTCATCCGCAAACTTGCTCACCCAACCTTCTAACCCCTCTTCCAGGTCATTTATAAAAATGACAAACAGCAATGGTCCCAAAACAGATCCTTGCGGAACACCGCTAGTGACGGCACTCCATGAAGAAACTTTGCCATCAACTACTACCCTCTGTCTTCTTCCATCCAGCCAATTCCTAATCCAAACCTCCAACTCACCCTCAATGCCATATCTCCGTATTTTCTGCAGTAGCCTACCATGGGGAACCTTATCAAACGCCTTACTAAAATCCATATATACCACATCTACCGCTTTCCCCTCATCAACCTCCTTTGTCACCTTTTCAAAGAATTCAATAAGGTTTGTGAGGCACGACTTTCCCTTCACAAAACCATGCTGACTATCCTTGATCACATTATTCCTATCTAGATGTGCATAAATCCTATCCCTTACAATTCTCTCTAAGACTTTGCCCACAACAGAAGTGAGACTCACCGGCCTATAGTTACTAGGGCTATCCCTACTCCCCTTTTTGAACAAGGGAACCACATTTGCTATCCTCCAGTCTTCTGGGACTACTCCTGTAGACAAAGAGGACATAAAAATCAAGGCCAATGGCTCTGCAATCTCCTCCCTTGCTTCCCAGAGAATCCTAGGATAAATGCCATCAGGCCCAGGGGACTTATCTATTTTCACCTTTTCCAGGATTTCCAACACCTCTTCTCTACATACCTCAAAGCCATCCATTCTACTTATTTGTGCCTCAGTATTCTCATCGACAACAATGCCCTGTTCCTGAGTGAATACTGAAGAAAAGTATTCATTCAGTGTCTCCCCAATCTCTTCCGCCTCCACACGCAACTTCCCCCTACTATCCTTGACTGGACCTATTCCTACCCTAGTCATTCTTTTATTCCTAACATACCTATAGAAAGCCTTAGGGTTTTCCCTAATCCTATCTACTAAGGACCTTTCATGTCCCCTCCTTGCTGCTTTTAGCTCTCTCTTCAGGTCCTTCCTGGCTACCCTATAACTCTCAATCGCCCCAATTGAACCTTCACGTCTCATCTTGAGATAGGCCGCCCTCTTCCATTTAACAAGGGATTCCAATTCCTTATTAAACCACGGCTCCCTCGCACGACCCTTTCCTACCTGCCTGACAGGTACATAATTATCAAGGACACTCTTGTCCGATGTCCTGCTCCGACTCCCGGGAGGTGGCCAGCCTACCCGGACCCTGAACAGGACCCTGCTCACAGCGCCAATTTGTTGTAGTAAAATGAATAAAACTCAAATTTAGGAGCAAGTCAATCACATTTATTAAATCAAAAAGCTTTTGGGAAGAGCAGCGTGACGCTGACCGTAACTGTGGGACTTGACCACACAGTCTCTCCCCGAACAACAGGTACAGCAGTTTTTATAGTCTCGACATATACAAAAGAAAGCCCGTGAAAGATGGTTTCTGTGTTTTGTGCATCCGTACGCAGAGATCACTGTATCCAGGAACGCCGTACCGTGCCATTGTGTTCTGCAAGTATTTCTTCTTAGTTATTTCTTCTTTGGTTAGAGTCTGTTTTCAATTCTAAATGAACAGACCATTGATTACCATTTATAAGCCCTAGAAAAACTTTACTGTCTGATGCAATATTGTCACAATATCCTTCAAACAACAATCAGACGTTCCCGCCTGACCCAATTTATGAATAAATATTGAAACTAAAACAGAAATTGCTGGAAAAGCGCAGAGATCTGGCAACATTCGTGAAGAGAAATCAGAACTGAGGAAGGGTCACTGGACCTGAAACACTAACTCTGATTTCTCTGCACAGCTGCTGCCAGACCTGCTGAGCTTTTCCAGCAACTTCTATATTTGTTTCTGAATTACAGCATCTGCAGTTCTTTCAGTTTTTATTATTAAAAATAATAAAATTTTTATTATTGCTGGTTTAAAACAATCTCAGAAGGCCTTTAATTTTCCCCAAAATAGCCAATATACTTTACCAAAACTAATTTTATTAAACTTAAACTCCTACCAAATCTAAATCAATTTTTAGTTGACTTGCAGATTTCTTCAAAGTTCAATTTTAACTTCTGAAAAGCTTTCTTCTCTGAAACACAATAATCAAGACCATGTAGAGTATCCTTAACCAGTTTATTTAAGTATTTCATTATCCCCTTTAATTTAACGTACAATACCATTCAAACACTTTAAATGAGAACTCAAATCATTCTACCTTTATCAGTTCCAGTTTTAGGAAAGGAATGATGTCTAGGCCTGATAATTTTGTGGTATTTTTATATTATTGATAGATGTGCTTGCACTTCATTTGGATGTAACTTCTATAGGTTTCCTTCTCAGGCATTCTGTCTGGAATGATGATTGATACTACTGAATGAAAGAAAGATTTGTATTCATTTCATACTTTTAAGACCACCGAATGTTTCAAAGAATTTTAGAGGTAATGAACTACTTTCTGAAGTGTAAGGTAAATCAAGTGCAGGCGGGGCTCAGTGGTTAGCACTGCTGCCTCACAACACCAGGGACCTGTGTTCGATTCTCGCCTCAGGCGACTGTCTGTGTGGAGTTTGCACATTCTCCCTGTGTCTGTGTGAGGTTCCTCCCACACTCCAAAGGTTTGTGGGTCAGGTGAATTGGCTATGCTAAATTGCCCATAGTGTTAGGTGCATTAGTCAGGAGTAAATACAAGATAGGGGAATGGGTCTGGGTGGGTTACTCTTCAGAGGGTCGGTGTGGACTTGTTGGGCTGAAGATCCTGTTTCCATACTGTAGGGAATCTAATCTAATATGCTCTCAACAAACTCCCACAAACAGCAATGTGTTAATGCACCAGCCAATTTGTTATGTGACATTGATTCAGGGATATGTATTGGCCAGGACACCAGGGGGATAACTCCCCCTGCTCTTTCAAGATATTGCCATTGATTCAGGAAGATGGGGGTGTCAGTTTAATGGTTCAACTGAAATATGGAACATCTGTCAATGGAATGCTCCCTTAGTATTGCAGCAATGCTTCAGCCTTGATTTTCATGCCCAGAATGGATTCAGTCCAAATTATTTGGTAGGGAAAATCTTTTTATCCAAATCAACACCATGTTGTGATAGTTAATCTCAGTGGTTTGCCAGATTTCTTATATACTATGAATATTTATGATGTGGCCATCAATTAAAAATAATAGAAAAGAAAGAATCTATTGTGATTCTGCTCAAATTAAAAAGGAATAAACTCTTTTGCATGTTTATAAGGTATCTTATATGGAATGCATTGCTTTACAGTGTGGGTGAAGCAGATTCAGTTGTGTCTTTCAGAAAGGGAATTGGATGATTACCTGATGATAAAGGATTTGCATTTGAAGTAGCAGAAGATTGGGATCAGCTGAATTACTCTTGTACAGAGTCAGCAGGGAGTTGATTGGTCAACCGGTCTTCTTTTGTGCCAAAAGCACTCTATGATTCTATAAGGTATCACCAGGCACAAGTCTGTCATTCAACATAGGTTCAAAAAAATCTCTCTATTGATAAAGAGCCAATCAACAGCTTAGTGTTATAAAAATTTAGAATTCATGTTTGCTTTTTCTACCTTTAGGAATTAAAAAATAGTCTCATATCTCGAAGCAGGTATTTAGAAATAACTTAAAGTAATGACCAGGATTTCACAGTAATCAGAATTAACTAACATTTTCTGCAGGATCCTCAGCAGTTACCATCCTTTGATTTCTCAGTTTTTTTTGTTTTGTACAAAACAGATCTTATAATTCTTCCTTTGTCCTTCAGTGCTGAATAGCAAATTAGTTTTTTTTCTCCCAATTTATTGATACCCTCATATTGAACTCCCCAATTAGCTTTCCAAGAGCCAAACTCCACCCGTCCCCAGCATGTTCTTTTCGCATTGGTTAATTGTGTAGTTGATGCACAGAATAGCTCCTTATCCCAGGTGGTGTTAAGATAGGCAATACCTATCTTCTACACTGTGTGTTGCAGGAAGAAGGCTAAATTTCTTTGGAGGTCTATTGAATCTGATAGTCTGATGAGCAGGAGTGTTGCATATGACCACAGTGGAGTGAACACTCTTCACTTGCTTATCAGCCTTGAGTTCAATCATGCCGTGACCCTATTATCATGCTGTCTGGTCTTGGGTGAGGTTATCTTGTGTGAGGAACTAAACTCTCCAGAATGCTGAGTCTGGTCTGTTGGTAAGATTACCTCTTTATTTAACGCATCAGAACCTATTTATTCTGCTGCATCTAACACAAGACTGTCCAAAGTATCATCTCTCTCTGGAGTCTACTGTCACCTGATATGCGGTAGGCTGACTATTTCATATGTGGGACTTGGGCATCGCTGGCTGGGCCAGCATTGATAGCCCATCCCTATTTGCCCTTGAGAAGGTGGGGGTGAGCTGCCTTCTTGAATTGCTGCAGTCCACCTGCTAGGACAGGACCTATCTAGGGATGGTAATGGTGAGGGCTGGGGCATTATCTGTAAGGTATGATTCCATAAGAATGACTATGTCAGGTTGTTGGTCGATGCCAGATAATCGGTCCGGTTTCATTTCTTTGTTGTGACTTTCTAGCAATTAGATTACTTTACAGTGTGGAAACAGGCCCTTCGGCCCAACAAGTCCACACTGACCCGCCGAAGAGTAACCCACCCAGACCTATTCCCCTACATTTACCCCTGCACCTAACACTACGGGCAATTTAGCTTGGCCAATTCACCTGACCTGCACATTTTTGGACTGTGGGAGGAAACCGGAGCACCCGGAGGAAACCCACGCAGACACGGGGAGAATGTGCAAACTCCAGACAGTCAGTCGCCTGAGGCGGGAATGGAACCCGGGTCTCTGGCGCTGTGAGGCAGCAGTGCTAACCACTGTGCCACCGTGCCGCCCACACTAGCAAAGGCAAGAGATTCACATTCCATTAACCTGCTTTTGAACTTGGGTAGTAGGCATTGGCTGCACCATTCCTGGAAACACTGCAATACCAGGCTGATACATGGAGGGGACAGAGCAAGCCCTTAAGCCATCTCCCTGCTCCAAAAATCCATTTAATACAAACACTCCCACGTTCGGGAGATATCAGCGATTAAACTGATAAGAACAGAACTACACATATTCTGAGCCAAAAGGCCGAGAAGCAATTGATATAACTGAGTGGCTTGCTGGGCCATTTCAGAGGGCAGGTGAGAGTCAACCACATTGCTGTGGCTCTGTAGGCCAGACCAGATGAGGATGGCAGATTTCCTTCCCTAAAGGACATTAGTGAACAACTATATACATAATGCAGGATTAACTCTTTACATCCCTCACACCCTCCAAATTCTTGACCCTGTATCCATCTACATCTCTCCCCAAACTCTCTGTCTCAATGGCTCACAGAGTTAGTTGTAATCTGAAATTTTTTCACATGGCATATTAGTACAAGTACTTCCTTCCCAGTTACTGCAGATCATTCCTCCATTTCAGTTAAAGTTTTGGATGCATAGTAATCTGGTCTACATTTCCCATCCGTCTGCGCTTAGCTGGTCATTCTGGTTCATAGTGGATTAGTATATCTGAGAAGATAACTTTAATTCTTTCAAAGGATGTCATCGGCTTTTGCGCCAACACTATTCTTGATCCTGTCTAAGCAATTTTTTTGTCAACAAAAGATTACATGGTTGTAACACACGGCGCACAAGAAATCTTCTAGGTATGTGGAGAGAAGAATCAATTTTTCATAAGAAATAGGAGCAGGCATCAATCATTCATCCTATTAAAACGTCTCCACCATTCGGTAGGATCATGACTGCAGCCTAAATGGCACTTTGTTCCCATCATATTCGATACCAAATATCTGTCCAACTCAGCCTTAAATATGTTCAGTGACTCATTCTAAAGATTATTGATCCTTTTAGAGAAGAAGTTCCTCTTCCTCGCAGTGTTAAATAGAAATTCCTCATCTCTAATCTGTGTTCCCTAGTTCTAGATTGCTCCCAAGAGGGAATTATTTTACGCAACTACCTGGAAAGCTTCCTCAGAATTTAATATATTTTGATAAGATCATCTCTTACTCTTTTAAACTCCATTGAGCATTGGTCTCGTTTGCCCAAACTTTGATCACAAGGAAATCTCATTCATCCCACAATGAAGCCTAATGAACCTTCTCTTAACTATTTCCTTTGTAAGAATATCCTTCCTTATGGAAGGGGTAGATGTGGTTGCATCAATGTCCTGTACAACAGTTGAGAGACTTCTCTACATTTGCATTCCATCCTCCTTTCAATAAAGACCAACATTCCATTTGCCTTCCAAATTACTTTCTAAACCAGCAAGCTAACCTTTTGTAACTCATGCACAGGGTCATCCACTGCCTTCTGAACTGCAGCTTTCTGCTACTTCTCACTTAAATAATCTGCTTTTCTGTTCTATCACCAAAGTGGACTTGCTCACGTTTTCCAACATTATGCTCCATTTGCCAATTTTTGTCCCATCTATGTCTCTTTACAGACTCTGCATCCTCCTCACAACTACCTTATCTGACTATCATTGTATCACTAGCAATTTGGACTACAATATGCATTAGTCACTTGGTCCAAATTATTATAGGTCTTTAATAGTTGACATCCCAGTAATGATCCTGCTGGGCTTCAGCAGATACAGTTTTCAAACCTCAGAATGACTATTTTATTTCAACTGTTTCCTGTTAGCCAATCCTCAGTCAAAGCTATTACATTACCTTCAATACCATGAGCTCCTATTGGGCATCATGCTTTTACGTGGCATCTTATCAAACAACTTTTGGAAATTCAAATACACTAGATCCACTGGCTACCCTTTATCCATCCTGCTTGCTACATTCTCAAAAAACTCAGGATTGCCCTGCCCTTTCTAAAAGCCATGCGAACTCTTGAGTTTATACTTTTTCCAAATGTCCTGTTGCCACATCCTTAATAATGGATTCTGATATTTTCCCAATAATAGAAGTTAAAATATCTGGTCTAATTTTCCTTTTTTTCTGTCTTTTACCTTTCTTAAATAGCAGTGTTACATTTGGGGTTTTCCATTCTCCTGGGACCTTTACAGAATCTGAGGAATTGTATCCATCATCTCCTACAGTCACGCCTGTTAAGACCTAGCAATGGAGGCTATCACCTCCAAACAACTTGACGAGTATTGGAACTAAAACTCGACCAGATTGTTTCTCAAGATATCATGTTGTTTTAAACTCATCCCTCCTTTTTATCCCTTGTCTGTGTACTAATTTTTATGGTGATGCCTTTTCTTTGAAGAAAAATACAGAAGGAAATCTTATTCAAACATCTTGCTCTTTCTTCAAAAGGCTTGAGGTTCTTGTCGCTTGTCTTAAAAGACAAGGAAGGACTGCAGGGAGGACGAGCAAAATGACTGTGGCATTATAGTGCAGGACATTATCCAAGTTGGTGGGGGAGGTGTTCACCAAAGAAGAATGAAGTTGTAGGCTGAGTGATATGACAATGTCCCCACCCCAATGCATCATGTTCAAAAACATTTATTTTTTTTAAAATTAACTTATTCAGAAATTCTATTGCACACCTCCGGAGCAAGTGGGATTTGAATCCGGGCCTCCTGGGTCATAGGTAAGGATACTACAACTGCACTACCACTGCAACACATGTTCAATGATTAATCTCCTTCTCATTAATACAGAGCTGCAGTCTTTAAATTGCAATAATTTACTGCAGATTAGGGAACTGTGGATCACAATGGTGTGCATCAGCTCCCAAGTACTACAGCTACAACACATCACCTACCCTTTCAAATTTGAATTTAACAAATATATTTCATGGTTAGATTACTGCTAAATGATATCCATAGTTATATAATGGAATTGGCAGTGGTTAACTGTAATTAACATGTTACATTATGAATAGAATACATTTTTATCTCCCCAGTACCAATATCAACTTTTGTTCAAGATTAGATATCTGCCTTAACACCTACTTAATATCCTCTCAACATCTTAATATCTCTGTTCTTCAGTTTCTGGGACCAACTATTCCTGATTCGCTTTTGGGCTATTTCTTTATGTAAAAGCACCAAATTCCTTTAGTTACTATTTTTCTGGATTTTAGCACGCAGAGTCACTGTTCTCGGTCTTTCTCTGCCAATTTTACACAATTAGTCTGTGTGCCAACGTTCATGTTTTTATACGAGTTTAGCTTCCTGTGAGATGAGTCAACTATTGCTGGAGGAAGCCAGGAACTAGAGGGTGCTCCTAGAGAGAGACTTTTGCTGAATCACCAAAAATTAAAGAAACTATAATTTACTCCTAAAATAAATTAAATCAAAGCACCTAGATTTTACAAAGAGATCAGAGCTTGAAACTCCTTTCCATACTGAACTCCTGGGTTTAAGCATGTGCTTTTCCATCTGTGACTTATTTTGCAGTTATAAACTTAGACACCACCATTCTGATGAGCTTAATCAGTAATACTATCTTTACAGGATGACATCAAACCACTGGTATTTGAACACAGGTAGAACTGGGACAAACCTGAGTCTGCCAAACAAACAATGATATAAATATTTGACATTTTCTAATATTCAGTCTGAGGAGAAAAAACTCACAGAATGATAACCAACAGGCTGTGGGAAAGGGGTAAAATTAGATTGTCATGTAATTGCAAGCTCACAACTCAGCCCTCCTTTCTGTATTTAAATCCAGTTTAAACCGATGGAATGAAAATCTTTTGTTATTTTGGCTGCAGGATTTCTTTGTAAGTGATTTTTGGCAGCCTTCACAGTTCCTATTGTAGTCTGCATAGATCCTCATTATAGACTCGCCACTAATTGACAATTTCACTCTGCAGCTGTAAGGATTGCTGGTGTGTGAGATGGAAAGAAAATCAGCTCAGCAGAGGATACTCTTCTGTGACTGTGGCTAAGACACATTATCCAGGAATGTACAATGAACAACTGCTAGAAATTATTAACATGCATCATCACAATTTCTCTCCATTAATTTTACTGTGGTATTTATTTACTAATAAACCTAATTCTATTTAAATTAGAGAGCATCGTCATCAAAATAGTTGACAGCAAAATTTGATACTAATGATAGGAATAATTTCCATTGTTTCCAATTTGGAAAAAGAATAAAGCTGTTCATAATACCAAACACAGTCAGAGTTCTTGTGGTTGAGTGTCTAAAGAAAAATTACATTTTCCACCTAGTACTAGCATTCTTTGAATAAAACAATCTTTTTTCTTTCATAATGAACAACAGTTGAGAACAATTTCTGAATTGCACTCCTGAACCTGCTTTTGTTTGAATATATCCTTCCAGTTGGAAAGTTCGAGTCACAATGTTTAATGTCACTCCGATAATTGAAAAATAAAGGCTTGTACATTCACACTCAACTGACTCCAGAGAGATTTGACTTAATGATAAACCAGAACTTTACCCATTTGTTTCCCAACACATTTAAAATAAAACTGAAAAAATGGCAATGGAGGAGGGAGAGCAAACTAATTGGGAGTTATAAAAGTAAAACAGCAAGTACCAACAGGCTTCCAATGCTCAATATAATCAATTCCCTGGGTGGGATGTATCCTACATAGCTGATGGAAGTAAGCATTGAGATAACAGCAGCTCTATCCAATAACTTCCAATTTTCTTCAATGATGGAGTAGTCCAGAAATTAGGAACATTGTAAATGATACACTCATGTTCAGACATGTTCAGAAATGTAGAAAGTGATAAGTCCAGAAACTACAGACAAATCAGCTTAACTGCAATGGTGTAAAAACAATTAGTTGTCTCAGAATATTTAGGTTTAACTATGACAGCGTTCACAAACCTGTTAAAGAGATTTTGCATTTGGCTAACTTGCTTGCATTCTTTAGTGAAGTAATGAAGAAGCCGGTTGCAATAGTGGGCTTGATAAGATGGTTATGATTGAGGGAGGTCAACCATCTCTGCTCAAAGTCATTACTTCAAGAAATGTTCAGGGTATTGTTCAGGTCCAACTAGCTTCAGATGCTTCACCAATGACCTTCCCTGCATTGTGTCATAGAATGAAAGATTCCCTACAGTGCAGAAACAGGCCATTTGGCCCATTGGGGCAGGACCAAGCCTCTGAAGAGCATTATTGTAAATATCCACTTCCTCGATCACTGGGGCACGCCAGCACAGTGTACACCATTTAAGGCAGCTTCAGTGGTTCCTTCCAAACCAGAAACGCTACAACCTGGATAGACAAGGACAGCACATACCTGTGGACACCACCACTGCAGGACTCATGACATCTCAACTTGGAACTATATCACTCTTCTTCTGCTGTAATTCATTAAAAACATGGATCTCCATTCCAAACAAGACTGTGGGTTCACCTAGACCACATGGGTTGCAAAGTTGAAAGAAGTTGGTTTGCTACTCAAGGGAAATCGGGGAAGGGTAATGCATTATTACCCCCACCCCATCCTGCTATTCACCTAACCATACTAACAAAAGGAGGCCACCAGACCCTTTCAGCCTGCTCTACCATTTAAGATGATCATGGCTGATCGAATTTTAACCTCAAATCTACATCCCTGCATATCCCAATAAACCTTCATCTCTTTGGTCATCAAGAATCTACCTACCTTTAACTTAGAAACGTTTCTAAGATTCTGCATCTGCTGCTTTTTGAGGAAGGGAATTCCAAAGTCTCTCAACCATCTGAGAGAAAAAAAACCTCCTTAACTATTTTAAATGGGTGAGCCCTTAGTTTTAAACTGACCCCTAGTTCTAGATGCTCCCACAAGAGCAAGTATTCTTTCAACATCCACCCAGTCTTAACATGATATAGTGTTATAGAGTCATAGATATGTACAGTACGGAAACAGATCCTTCGGTCCAACGTGTCCATTCCGACCAGATATCCTAACCTAATCTCGTCTGATTTGCCATCACTTGGCCCATATCCCTCTAAACCCTTTCTCTTCTTATACACATCCAGATGCCTTTTAAGTGTTATTATTTTACCAGCCTCCACCACTTCCTCTGGCAGCTCATTCCATACACACATCACCCTCTGAATGAAAAAGCTGCTCCTCATATCCCTTTTAAATTATTCCCCTCTTACATTAAATCCATGACTTTTACTTTTGAACTCCCCGACGTTGGGGAAAAGGCCTTGTTTATTGATCCTATCCATGCTTCTCACGATTTTATAAAGTTTTGTATGGTCACCCCTCAGCTTCTGACACTCCAGGGAAAATAGCTCCAGCCTATTCAAGACTTCCCCTTTAGCTTGAACCCTCCAAGCCCAGCAACTTTCTTGTAAATTCTTTCTGAACCCTTTCAAGTTTAAGAATATCCTCCTATAGCAGAGAGACCAGAACTGAAAATGATATTCCAAAAATGGTCTAACCAATGACCTGTAGAGCCATAACATGACATTCCAACTCCCATGCTCAATGCACTGATCAATGAAGAAAAGCATAACCAAACACCTGCTTCACAAACCTGTCTACCTGTGACTCCACTATCAAGGAACTTTACACCTGCACTCCTAGGTCTCTGTACAGCAAAACCCCCAGGGCCATACCATTAACTGCAGAAGCCCTATCTGGTTTGCCTTACCAAAATGCAATACCTCACATTCATCTCAATTAAACTCAATATGCCACTCTTCCACCCATTGGCCCATCTGATCAAAATCCCATTGTTCTCAGATAACCTTCTTCACTGACCAATAGACTACTAATTTTGGTGTCATCTGCAAACTTACTAACCATACCTCTTATATTCACATCCAGATCAGTTATATAACTACTGAAAAGCAATAGACCCAGCACCAATCCTTGCAGCATACCACTGGTCACAGGCCTCCAGTACAAAAAAAAACCCTCCACTACCTCATTCTATCTCCTACCCTCAAGGAAATTTTATATCCAATTGGCTAGCTCCCCCGGTTTCCATGTGATCTAACCTTACTAACCAGTCTATCATACAGAACCTTGTCAAACGCCTTGCTGAAGTTCATATAAACAATGTCTACCACTCTGCCTTCATCAATCTTCTTTGTCACCTATTCAAAAAACAGTCAAATTAGAGACATGATTTCCCACACACAAAGCCATGTTGACTATCCTAAATCAGTCCTGCTTTTCCAAATGCATGTAAGTCCTGACCATCAGAATTGTCTCCACCAAATTGCCCATCACTGACATAAGGCTCACCAGTCTGTAGTTCCCTATCTTTTCCTTACCGTCTTTCTTAAATAATGGCACCACCCAGCTGACCTCCAGTCTTCCAGTACTGGACACATGGCTGTTGAAAGAAATATCCCAGCAAGAGGCCCAGTAATCCCTTCCTTATCTTCCCACAGTTCTGGGATCTGTGAGAGGCCCTATTTTCTCCCTAGTTACTCTTTTGTCCATAATGCATTTGTAGAATCTCTTTTCCCTATTTGCCAAAGCTTTCTCATGTCCCCTTTTTGCCCTCCTAATTTCCCTCTTAAGTATGCTCCGACTGCCCTTATATTGCTCTAGAGATTCACTCAATACCAGCTGCCTGTACCTGACAGAGAAGGTCAAGTTTTGCTCCTTTTCTCATCAATACTTCCACATATTGAACAAAACAATTTTCTTGAACACACTTAACAAATCCCTCTCCACCCAAGCCCTTAACACTATGGCAGTTGCAAGGTTTGTAGCTCAGGTTGAGGTTTAGGTTGTAGGTTTGCTCGCTGAGCTGTAGGTTTGATATCCAGACGTTTCATTACCAGGCTAGGTAACATCATCAGTGGCAACCTCCAAGTGAAGCAAAGCTGTTGTCTCCTGCATTCTATTTATATCTTTCTCCTGGATGGGGTTCCTGGGGTTTGTGGTGATGTCATTTCCTGTTCGTTTTCTGAGGGGTTGATAAATGGCATTAGATCTATGCGTTTGTTTATGGCGTTGTGGTTGGAGAGAGGGTCGTGTCTTTTTGTGGCTAGCTGGTGTTCGTGTATCCTTTCTTCCTGTTTGTCCTATGTAGTGTTTGTGGCAGTCCTTGCATGGAATTTTGTAGATGACGTTGGTTTTGTCCATGGGTTGTACTGGGTCTTTTAAGTTTGTTAGTTTTTGTTTGAGAGTGTTGGTGGGTTTGTGTGCTATTAGGATTCCGAGGGGTCTTAGTAGTTTGGCTGTCATTTCTGAAACTTCTTTGAAACTCCCCTTGGAATCCTAGTAGACCCTCTCTCCCTTGTAGCCCTACACACAAATGAAAAAAAAAGCACCATTTCGACTGGGACAACATATCTATCCTGGGACAGGCTAAGCAAAGATATGCCAGAGAATTCCTAGAGGCCTGGCACTCCAACCACAACACCATAAACAAACACAGATCTAGATACTATCTATCAACCCCTCAGAAAACAAACAGGAAATGACATCACAAAACCCAGGAACCCCATCCAGGACAAACATATAAATAGAACGCAGGAGACAACAGCTTTGCTTCACTTGGAGGTCACCATTGATGATGTTACCTAGCCAGATAATGAAACGTCTGGATACCAAACCTACAGCTCAGCGAGCAAATCTACACCCTAAACAATGGCAGTCCCAGTTTATATTAAAATCCCCAATAATTACAACCCTACTATTCTTGCAGATGAGATCTCCTTACATATTATTATGACACAGAGTAAACCCCATTGCTAACTTCAACCTGACACACAGAAAAGCTCACCTCACAATGTAATCATTTAAATTTCAAGAGGCAAAGAAGTATCCCAGATCTCACTATTTAAAGAATAAAATACCAATTTTTTTCTTTAATCCAAAAGCAACCATTAAACAATAACTACTTACAAATCCTTTCTCTTCAACCTATTTCTACCTCCCCCTCTACCATCCTGGTCCAATAAATTTCCTCTTAAATTTACAGCAAAATAAATTTCAAATCCAGTTATTGTCTTCAGACATTGAACTTTCTCTGCAGATTTCTCTAGCTCGGCTGCAGTGTTCTGCTGCACAAATTCCATGTGGACAGGTACCTTTCAGAGAGCTATTCTGCTGGCTGTTATGTTGCTTTCTTTGTTGTTCTCCCCCAACTGTTCAAAATGTTTGACTTTATACCCCAACACATCAGATCATTTCATTGGTTTGATGTCATCCAAAACAGTAAAATTCAAATTTGATTGGATTTTGGTCTCTGGGGCATAGTTTAAACCAATTGGCCAAATTTGCATTTGTTTTGTAACCATGGGAACACAGCTCCAGCTATTTGTGTCAACCAAGTGTTAGGTTTTTAAATCTTTCAGCACACTTTGTGTCCATGTCAGCTTCCACTCTCTCTTAAAAGTACAGTACACACCTACACCTTCATAACACCTCTCCCCTTAAGAAAAAATGAACCATCATAACGAAAAGATAGGAGGAGAAAGTGAGGGCTGCAGATGCTGGAGATCAGAGCTGAAAATGTGTTGCTGGAAAAGCGCAGCAGGTCAGGCAGCATCCAAGGAACAGGAGAATCGACGTTTTGGGCATAAGCCCTCCTTCAGGAATGAGGAAAGTGTGTCCAGCAGGCTAAGATGAAAGGTAGGGAGGAGGGACTTGGGGGAGGGAGGTTGGAAATGCGATAGGTGGAGGGAGGTCAAGGTGAGGGTGATAGGCCGGAGTGGGGTGGGGGCGGAGAGGTCAGGAAGAAGATTGCAGGTTAGGAAGGCGGTGCTGAGTTCGAGGGATTTGACTGAGACAAGGTGGGAGGAAGGGAAATGAGGAAACTGGAGAAATCTGAGTTCATCCCTTGTGGTTGGAGGGTTCCCAGGCAGAAGATGAGGCGCTCTTCCTCCAACCGTTGTGTTGCCATGGTCTAGCGATGGAGGAGTCCAAGGACCTGCATGTCCTTGGTGGAGTGGGAGGGGGAGTTAAAGTGTTGGGCTATGGGGTGATTGGGTTGGTTGGTCCGGGTGTCCCAGAGGTGTTCTCTGAAACGTTCCGTAAGTAGGCGGCCTGTCTCCCCAATATAGAGGAGGCCACATCGGGTGCAGCGAATGCAATAGATGATGTGTGTGGAGGTGCAGGTGAATTTGTGGCGGATATGGAAGTGTCCCTTGGGGCCTTGGAGGGAAGTAAGGGGGGAGGTGTGGGCGCAAGTTTTGCATTTCTTGTGGTTGCAGGGGAAGGTGCCGGGAGTGGAGGTTGGGTTGGTGGGGGATGTGGACCTGACGAGGAGTCACGGAGGGAGTGGTCTTTTCGGAACCCTGATAGGGGAGGGGAGGGAAATATATCCCTGGTGGTGGGGTCCGTTTGGAGGTGGCGGAAATGACGGCGGATGATACGTTGTACATGGAGGTTGGTGGGGTGGTAGGTGAGGACCAGTGGGGTTCTGTCCTGGTGGCGGTTGGAGGGGCGGGGCTCAAGGGCGGAGGAGCGGGAAGTGGAAGAGATGCGGTGGAGGGCATCGTCGACCACGTCTGGGAAATGGCGGTCTTTGAAGAAGGAGGCCATCTGGGTTGTACGGTTTTGGAACTGAACCTCCTGGGAGCAGATGCGGCAGAGACGAAGGAATTGGGAATATGGGATGGCGTTTTTACAGGGGGCAGGGTGGGAGGAGGTGTAGTCTAGGTAGCTGTGGGAGTCGGTCGGTTTGTAGTAAATGTCTGTGTCGATTCGGTCACCCGAGATAGAAATGGAAAGGTCTAGGAAGGGGAGGGAGGAGTCTGAGACAGTCCAGGTGAATTTGAGGTTGGGGTGGAAGGTGTTGGTAAAGTGGATGAAATGTTCAACCTCCTCGTGGGAGCACGAGGCAGCGCCGATACAGTCATCGATGTAGCGGAGGAAAAGGTGGGGGGTGGTGCCAGTGTAGCTGCGGAAGATGGACTGTTCCACATATCCTACGAAGAGGCAGGCATAGCTGGGGCCCATGCGGGTGAAAATGAAAAGATAGCTTCATTTTTTTTCTATTCCTTAACCACATTACCATGGCATATATATGACTTTAATCTAAGTTCATCTTAACTTCTTTCCACATATATATAACATTGGATGGATACCAATGTCATCTATACTTTGCACACACTTTGTATACTTTATCAGCTAAATCCTCTAATGCATTCTTACAAACCGCAACATGTACAATTTGTAAATTAGAAGACTGTAACATAAGACACTAATGAAATTGTTTCATATTCTTGTCTTTAAAGCATTCTAAGAATGTAAGAAGACTGTGATCCGTGTACACTACCATCTCTGACACATTGTTCGTGACGGACACATTAAAATGTTGTAAGGCCAATACCAAACTCAATAGTTCTTTGTCGATGGTGGAGTAGTTCCTCTGGTGGATGTTGAGTTTCTTCGAAAAGTAACCAACTGGCAGTTCAACCCCATCATCCTCTTCCTGTAACAGTACAGCTCCAACCCCTATGTCACTAGCATTGATGGTGACTTTAAAAGGTTTTGAAAAGTTTAGTGTAGCTAAAATTGGTTTGGTGGTTAATATTGCTTTTGAATGGTCGAATGCCTCCTGGCATTGTTCTGTCCACCAAAACTTTATGCTCTTCTTCAGCAAATCGGTTAACAGTGCCACTACACTGCTGAAGTTTGGAACAAACTTTTGATATAATCTGCTGAGTCCTACGAATCAAAGCACCTCTTTCTTTGAGGTTTGTTGTGGAAATTCCTCGATGGCCTTCCACTTTGCGTTCCATGGGGTCAACCTTCCATGACCGATGTTATGTCCCAAGAACGTCACCTCTGCTTTCGTGAATTCTGTTTTATTTAAGTTTATCACTAGTTTTGCTTCTCGTAGATGTTCAAAGAGCTCTGCCAACTGTACCATGTGATCTTTCCAGGACTTACTAAAGATCACTACATTGTCCAAATTGACTGCACAGTTTGTTAACCCAGCCACAACTCTGTTCATGAGTCTTTGGAATGTGGCAGGTGCATTCTACATTCCAAAGGGCATCACTTTGAATTGATATAGCCAATTTGGGGTTACAAATGCAGAAATTTCTTTTGCCTTATCTGATAAAGATACCTGCCAAAAACCGTGCAGTAAGTCCAACTTGGTGATGTAACTGGCTTGTCCAACTTTCTTGATACAGACTTCCAATCTAGGAATTGGACATGAGTTTAATTTTGTAACTGCGTTGACCTTCCAATAATCCACGTAGAATTGTTGAGTCCCATCTGGTTTGGGAACTAAGACAATCAGTGAACTCCATTCACTCTGGCTCGGTTCAATAATATCCTCGTTGAGCATGGTCTCCACCTCCATTTGGACCTGTCTGGTCCAAAGAAATTAAGTTGATAGGGGTGTTGTTTTACTGGAACAGCATTCCCTATATGTACTTCATGTACAATAGCATTAGTCCTCCCCATCTGATTGCTACGTATGTCCTCATACTGCAATAAGAAATATTTCAACTGCGTTCTTTGTTCCTGAGACAGTAGCTTATTAACTTACCCTCCTTCTCAAGGACTTCTTCATTTTTTAACATATTTTGAGGCACATCAAAATCCAAATCATCTGGATTTGATTCCTCATTCTGCGGGACAGTAACTAACACCTGTTTCTCCAGTTCTTTCTCTCTAGTGTAATACGGTTTCAACAGTAATACAGTTTTTTTGTATCTGGCATGTTTACTAAATAGTTCACCTGACTCAACTTTTTCTCAATTTGAAACGGACCACTAAACTTGGCCTTGAAGGGATCTCCTATCACTGGTAACAGTGCTAACATGTTATCCCCTTGCAAAAATGTCTGAATCTCAGAGCTTTTATCTGCCACATGCTTCATTCAACACTCTGCCCTCTTTAGGTGCTGTTTAGCTAATTCGCCTACTCGATTTAACCTCTCCCTCACCTCCAATACGTAATCTAATTGTGAGACCTCTGACTTTCAATTTCTGTCAATTTCTCTTTAATTAATTTCAAAGGGCCTCTCACTTCATGACTGAACATTAACTTGAAAGGAGTAACCTGAATAGATTCATTTGGGGCATCTCTAATGGCAAACAGTACGAATGGGATACCTTTATCCCAATCATTCGGGTAATCCTGACAGTATGCTCTTAACATGGTCTTCAGGGTCTGATGCCACTTTTCTAAAGCTCCCTGGGATTCAGGATGATACGCACTGAATTTAATGTGCTGTATACCTAAGCTATCCATAACCCCCCCCCCCCCCCTTAAACAGCCTAGCAGTAAAATTTGACCAGTGGTCTGACTGAATCTCTCTGGGTAGCCCGTACCGTGTGAAGAAAGCTACTAACTCTTCTATCACCCTTTTTGCCTTGAAACTCCGTAATGGAATTGCCTCCGGAAATCTGGTAGACACATCCACTATGGTTAACAAGTCCCACTTTTAGTTCTTGGGAGGGGACCTACACAATCAGTTATAACCCATGTGAAAAGTTCTTCAAATGTGGGAATTGGCAACAAAGAGGCTGGTTTTATTGCCGCCTTTGGCTTACCAACCATTTGGCATGTATGGCATGTTTGGCAAAAGTTAACCACATCCTTGTGCATTCCAGGCCAATAAAAATGTTTTTGTACCTTAGCTTGAGTCTTTCGTCCGGCTAGGTGACCTCCTATAGGTAGTTCATGTGCCACTCATAACACTTCCTGTCTGTATAGAACATGGAACATTACAGCGAAGTACAGGCCCTTCGGCCCTCGATGTTGTGCTGCCCTGTGAAATAATCTGAAGCCCATCTTATCTAGACTATTCCACTTTCGTCCATATGCCTATCCAATAACCATTTCAATACCCTTAAAGTTGGCAAGTCTACTATTGTTGCAGGCGATGCTGAAGATCTAAACCCCTCAAGAGGGGCATCTTGGTTTGAGATCAGTCAAAAGAATCAACAGAATGCGGTCTGTACAAAGGCAAACGTCATTAGTTTATTAAATTAAGGCACCTTGATGCAATTCTGTCCAGAAACACAGAGATTAAAGCTTCTGTATTCAGTGATGAAGTTGCACAATTACATTTGAATATTACACATTTTTATATGGTTTTTAAGAGATACTACAGCTTTAATTACAAGAAAAGATCAATCACATAAAATAAAGTGATATGATTTACAGCAAGTTAATCCAATGATATTTCCTGGGGAAGGGTTCTTAATTACAAGAGAAGTCCAATCAACTGTAATATGGTGACATGATTGACAACAGGCTAATCCAATGATATCCCTGGGAAAGGGTTCTTAATTAATGTAGATTACTATCTTATGCTAGCAGTTCAAGATTAGTTCGAATACCAAATCACTGTCTTTTTGATTCATTTTATGAAAAATCCATTGTTCTATCTTATCTCTAAATACAACCAAATTAGCAAAGCATCAGTTCAAGTTCACAGAGTCAAATCATTACTTACAGCCATTTTGTTGTGTTATTTTAAATTGAAAAGCCATTTTGTGGTTAATAAAAATCCACATATACTTGTTGCTTCTGACAACAGCCTAAATTCAAATTTTAGATCCTCAATGCATTCCATACCCTTACTACTCTCTGAGTAAAGAAACAACCTCTGACATCTGTCCTCTATGTATCACCCCTCAATTTAAAGCCATGCCCCCTCGTGCTAGCCATCACCATCCGAGTAAAAAGGCTCTCCCTGTCTACCCTATCTAACCCTCTAATTATCTTATATATCTCGATTAAGTCACCTCTCAACCTTCTTCTCTCTAACGAAAACAGCCTCAAGTCCCTCAGCCTTTCCTCGTAAGACCATCTCTCCATACCAGGCAACATCCCAGTAAATCTTCTCTGCACCCTTTCCAAAGCTTCCAAATCCTTCCTGTAATGCGGTGACCAGAACTGTAAGCAATATTCCAAGTGCGGCTGCACCAGAGTTTTGTACAGCTGCAGCATGACCTCAGGGCTCTGAAACTCAAACCCTCTGTCAATAAAAGCTAACACACCATATGCCTTCTTAGCAGCGCTATCAACCTGGGTGGCAAGTATCAGGGATCTGTGAACTGGACACCGAGATCTCTCTGCTCATCTACACCACCAAGAATCTTACCATTAGCCCATTCCTGTTACTTCTTCCAAAGTGAATCACCTCACACTTTTCCACATTAAACTCCATTTGACACCTCTCAGCCCAGTTCTGCAGCTTATCTATGTCCTTCTATAAACTAAACATTCTTCGTCACTATCCACAACTCTACCAACCTTAGTGTCATCTGCAAATTTACTAACGCAGCCTTCTACGCCCTCATCCAGGTCAAACAGTAGTGAACCCAAAACAGATCCTTGTGTTACACCATTAGTAACTGAATGCCAGGATGAATATTTCCCATCAACCCCCACCCTCTGTCTTCTTTCAGCTAGCCAATTTCAGATCCAAACTGCTAAATCACCCTCAGTCCCATGCCTCCATATTTTGTGCAAACCTTATCAAATGCCTCACTGAAATCCATATACACCACATCAACCACTTTATCCTCATCCACCTGTTTGGTCACCTTCTCAAAGAATTCAATAAGATTTGTGAGGCACAACTACCCTTCACAAAACCATGTTGACTATCCCTAATCAACTTATTCCTTTCTGGATGATTATAAATCCTATCTCTTATAATCCTTTCCAACACTTTACCCACAATCCAAGTCAGGCTCACTGGTCTATAATTACCAGGGTTGTCTCTACTCCCCTTCTTGAACAAGGGGCCAACATTTGCTATCCTCCAGTTTTCTAGCACTATTCCTGTAGACAATGACGACGTAAAGGTCAAAGCCAAAGGCTCAGCAATCTCCTCCCTGATTTCCCAAAGAATTCCCGGATAAATCCCATCCAGCCCAGGGGCTTAACTATTTTTACACTTTCCAGAATTGTTAACACTTCCTCCTTGTGAACCTCAATCCCATATGGTCTAGTAGCCTGTATCTTAGTATTCTCCTTGACAACATTGTCTTTTTCCAGTATGAATACTGACTAGAAGTATTCAATTAGCACTTCCCTTATCTCCTCTGACTCCACGCACAACTCTCTAGCAACATAATCTGGTGCACTTTGGCCCATTTCTCCTCTGCACTAACCTGCTGTAGTCTCCATTTTCGTGTTCGGATTTTGTCTTTTAGATAATGACCCTCCTTTTTGGAGTACGCATCTACATATACATATTTTATCGCCTTGTCATTCTTATGCAAGTCCATTAGCCTTTCGGGACCAAACACTTCTGTCTGACCCTCTGCCCATTTAGGGTTTTCCTGCACCAGTACATCAAACAGGGGGTCCACTAACTGAACCTCAACTCCTTCACGTTTCTCATTACTTTTTGCTTCGTGCTGTGACTTGATAGTGGGATCTGGTTACCACATGATCGTTTAACTCCTCAGCTTCTTGGTCTTCCTTGGGTGTCTCCAAACAAGGGCTGTCACACCCACCTTGAATCCTGCCAAATTATTCCCAAGAACAAACTGAATTCCTGGAACTGACACTCTGTCAATCACTCCTACTGTTACTTCCCCAGTCTTGAGTTGTCACTCCAACCTGATCTTACATAAGGGAATGCTAAATTTCTGTACATCTATCCCACAAATTATCACACTCTCAGATAACATATCAGAAAATTCGCTCATCTCTGACTATCAGCAGGGTGAGGAATGGATGTGCAGGGTGAAGAATGGATGTGCAGGGTGAGGAATAGATGTTACAGGTTCCAGGGCTTAGATCTTTCATTATGAACAGACAAGGTGGTAAAAGAGAGGGAGGTCTGGCCTTGTTAGTCAAGGACAGTATAACAGTGGCTGAAAGAACTTTTGATGAGGACTCGTCGACTGAAGTAGTGTGGGCTGAGGTTAGAAACAGGAGGGGAGAGGTCACACTGTTTGGAGTTTTCTATAGGCCTCCACAGAGTTCCAGAAAGGTGGAAGAGAGGATTAGCAAAATTATTCTGAGTAGGAGTGAAAAGAACAGGGTGGCCATTATGGGGGACTTTAACTTCCCCAACATTGACTGGAAATGCTATAACTCGAGTACATCAGATGGATCAGTTTGTGCCCAATGTGTACAGGAGGGTTTCCTGACACAGTATGTCGAAGGGCTGACAAGAGGGAAGGGCATACTGGATCTGGTGCTTGGTAATGAACAAGGCCAGGTGTTTGATTTAGTTGTAGGTGAGCACTTTGGAGACAGTGACCATAATTCAGTTACATTTAGTTTAGTGATGGAAAGGGATAGGTACCTGCCACAAGTCAAGAGTTATCAATGGAGCAAGGGCAATTATAATGCGATTAGGCAAGAATTAGGATGCATAGAATGGGGTAGCAAAATGCAGGGGATGGGGACAATGGAAATGTGGAGCTGGTTTAAGGAACAGATGTTATTGTGGTTCTGTTCGCCGTGCTGGGAATTTGTGTTGCAGATGTTTCGTCCCCTGTCTAGGTGACATCCTCAGTGTACAAAATCCCATGCAAGGACTGTACAAAACACTACATAGGACAAACAGGAAGACAGCTAACGATCCGCATCCATGAACACCAACTAGCCACGAAACGACACGACCAGCTATCCTTAGTAGCCACACATGCAGATGACAAGCCACATGAATTCGACTGGGACAACACTACTATTATAGGACAAGCCAAACAGAGAACAGCCAGGGAATTCCTAGAGGCATGGCACTCATCCACAGATTCAATCAATAAGCACATCGACCTGGACCCAATATACCAATCACTGCAGCAGACAGCTGGAACTGACAACCGGAAGCGGCAGATTCAAACCACTATAAATGGAAAGATCACAGAAGCGCTTCATAGGAGGCTCCCAAGCACTGAGGATGTCACCTAGACAGGGGACGAAACGTCTGCAACACAAATTCCCAGCTCGGCGAACAGAACCACAACAACGAGCACCCGAGCTACAAATCTTCTCACAGACTTTGAACAGATATTATGTGTCCTGGATAGATATGTCCTTGTCAGGGAGGGAGGAAGTGATAAAGTAAGGGAACTGTGGTTTACTACAGAAATTGCATCACGTTAAGTGGAAGAAGGAGGCTTATGTGTTGATGAGACAAGATGGTTCAGATGAGGCGATGGAGAGTTACAGATCAGCTAGGAAGGATTTAAAGAGAGAGTTAAGAAGAGCAAAGAGAGGACACGTGCAGTCTTTAGCAGATAGAATAAAGGAGAATCCTAAAGCTTTGTATAGGTGTGTGAGGAATAGAAGGATGACGAGGGCAGAAATAGGGCCAGTCAAAGACAGAAGTGGGAAGTTGAGTGTGGACCCTGTGGAGATTGGAGAGGTGCTAAATGAACATTTCTTATTGGTTTTCACTCAAGAAAAGGAGAATAATGTAGAGGAGAAGAATGAGATATGAGTTATTAGACTAGAAAGGATTGAGGTTAGTTACAAACAGGTGTTATCAATTCTAGAAGGAGTGAAAGTAGACAAGTCCCCTGGGCCGGATGGGATTTATCCGAGGATTCTCTGGGAAGCGAGGGAGGAGATAGCAGAGCCTTTGACTTTGATATTTGAGTCGTCATTGTCTACAGATTTAGTACCTGAGGACTGGAGGATTTAGTACCTGAGGACTGGATGTTGTGCCCTTGTTCAAGAAGAGCAATAGAGATGACCCAGGTAATTATAGACCAGTGAGCCTTACTTCTGTTGTAGGAAAGGTTTTGGAAAGGATTATAAGAGTTAGGATTTATAATCATCAAGCAAGCAACAATTTTATTTCAGATAGTCAACATGGTTTCGTCAAGGGCAGGTCATGTCTCACAAACCTCATTGAATATTTTGAGAAGGTGACAAACATGTAGATGAAGGTAGGGCAGTTGACGTGGTCTACATGGACTTCAGTAAAGCCACTGATAAGGTTCCATATGGTAGGTTGTTGGAGAAAATGCAGAGGCTTGGGATTGAGGGTGATTTAGCAGTTTGGATTAGAAACTGGCTTTCTGAAAGATGGCAGCGAGTGGTGGTTACTTGGAAAATATTCAGCCTGGAGTCCGGTTACTAGTGGTGTACCACAAGGATCCGTTTTGGGACCACTGCTGTTTGTCATTTTTATAAATGACTTAGATGCAGGCATAGGTGGATGAATTAGTAAATTTGCAGATGACACTAAAGTTGGTGGAGTAGTGGACAGTGTGGAAGAATGTTACAGGTTGCAGGGGGACTTGGATAAACTGCAGAATTGGGCTGAGAGGTGGCAAATGGAGTTCAATGCAGCTAAATGTGAGGTGATGCACTTTGGGAAGAATAACAGGAAGGCAGAGTACTGGGTCAATGGAAAGATTCTTGGTAGTGTGGATGTGCAGAGGGATCTTGGAGTCCATGTGCATAGTTCCCTGAAAGTTGCCACCCAGGTTGATAGTGCTGTTAAGAAGGCATATGGTGTGTTAGGTTTCATTGGTAGAGGGATTGAGTTCCAGAACTGCAATGTCATGCTGCAACTATACAAACGCCAGTGGGGCTTCACATGGAGTATTGTGTACAGTTTTGGTTGCCATATTACACGAAGGATGTGGAAACATTGGAAAAGCTGCAGTGGAGATTTACCAGGATGTTGCCTGGTCTGGAGGGAAGGTCTTATGAGGAAAGGCTGAGAGATTTGAACCTGTTCTTATTGGCAAGAAGAAGGCTAAGAGGGGATTTGATAGAGACATACAAGATGATCAGAGGATTAGATAGGGTAGACGTCAGCTTGTACAAGGGGGCATAACTACAAATTGAGGAGTGATAGATTTAAGGCAGCTGTCAGAGGCAGGTTCTTTACACAGAGAGTGGTAAGGGTGTGGAATGCCGTACCTGCTAATGTAGTTAACTCAGCCACATTAGGGAGTTTTAAACAAAACTTGGTTAAGCACACAGATGATGATGGGGAGCATAACTTAAGAATTAGACAGAATTAAATAGAAATAATACATGCAATTGAGAAAATGTTGAAGAAAATAAATACTTTTTTAATATAGCATGTTTCATATCCTCAGGATGACCGTAAGCACTTTGTAGCCACTTAATTTGGGCTTCAGATGAATACATAAATCAATTATACAGTAGGGTCCCCAAATAACAATCGAATTTATTATCTTTGGTGGCTTGATGGAATAGTTAGTGTTGATGAGAACAGGAAATGTCCTATGATCTTCTTTGGAAAATGCCATAGAATCCTTTGCAGCTACTTGGTTTAACATCTCAACCTAAAATGGCACTCTAGCAATACGGCAAATCCTCAGTATCACATTCAATTATCATCTTATATCGTGTACTCAAGCCTGGGAATGAGCTTTGAACACACAATTTGACTTGCATGAAAATGGTAGAAGACAGTGTACAAGTATGCTCATAAGTGAAAACTCTTTCTAAATAGATAAAATTTCAGTCCATAGCAGTGATAAAAAATTAATACTTTGAATTACATCATCAATATCTATATGGTTAAATTGTCATGAATACAAATTACAATAAATGTTCCAACTGTCCCATCCAATTAAAGCCCATCCTTATCTCTACAGTTGTAATGTTGGTGCCCTTTCTAAATCAGAAATCATTTGTTTGGCAATCATCTGGGAGATTTTAGTTCTCAAAGCTTCCTACTGCTTTATCATCTTTACAAATGGATACAATAGCAAAGGAAGTGCAAAGATGGGTGATGGTGAGGCCAACATCTGTGAGGAGAACATCTCTGAATTCGTGGGACAGGATCAAGACTGCAAACGTGGGGAACAGAGATCTCCACGTCCACGTAACCAAATGAGCTTCAGTGAGTAGTGCTGAGCTGCTCTCCCATTACCATCACTGTGAACATATTTGGAACATGCTCAGCTCTCTACCTCTATCGCACAACCAATTCCCTGTCTTGTCTTCTACTAGCACCAATAACACCCACATAGCTGCTGCCTGAAGTGGCCAGCCCCTTGACCACCAGCTCTTTGTCCGCCCTCAGAGGATGCACATACAAAATTCCCGCTGCACTTTCCACCAGGTCAGAAACTTTCATTATGCTGGGTTTCATAATAATCATTAGTTTAATTTGCAGATTTTTGGTGAAATCGAATTCCAAATCTGCCATGGTGAGATTTGAACTCATGTCCCCAGAAGAATACTCAGGTGTCTGGATTAATAGTCAAGTGAAAATACCATGAGACCATCATCTCCTGTGTATTATGTATTGTAACACTGCACCAGATGGACTCAACCAATTTAAACTCATGTTGAGGATCCCTATAGTTTAGATTAGATTACCTACAGTGTGGAAACAGGCCTTTTTGCCCAAGAAGTCCACACTGACCCTCCGAAGAGTAATCCACCCAGACCCATTCCCCTTCCCTGTATTTACCTCTGACTAATTGACTAATGCACCTAACACTATGGGCAATTTAGCACAGCCAATTCACCTAACCTACACATCTTTGCATTGTGGGAGGAAACCAGAGCACCCAGAGGAAACCCACGGGGAGAATGTGCCATCTCCACACAGACAGTCACCCGAGGCTGGAATCGAACCCGGGTCCCTGGTGCTGTGAGCCACTGTGCTGGTATCACGATGGCCTTGGTGAGCTGCATCATATCTTTGTTCTGCATCTGCCAGTGGGTTCTTAAAGGCGTCATAAGACATGGCAGGGGAAGGCAGCAACCATCTCCTGGCAGCCATCTTCATATGACATTTGGCGCTTTGAATGAGGCAGGAACTTGTGAATGATCAAGAACATAGGCACCATAGCAGCTTCCAGGATACCTGGAACAGGCCTTTAAGACTTGGCAGTGATAATCAGACTGGAGTTAGACATAAACTGAATGGATCACTCTGCTGTTATTGAGCCATATTGTAATGTGGCACTCTCAACATGATGTGCATATAATTCCACAGAGCCCTGCATGTGGGGGAAACCAATGATGTTTGCAAATCTCACCACCCAGACTAGAGCACTGTGCTTTCCTCTTGTCATGGGATGAAGAGATGAAGAGGTATGATCTTGTGCAAATTGAATTTGTAACATTCTTGGTACTATTGATAGTTGAGGATTGGGAGATGGAGCACAGGTCCCCAGTGGATGCTTGCAATGAGGCAGTCACAAAAACATTAAATACTGCTACCACTTTTGGTGGTCATCCCATCTTCAGATCGCAAGCCTTCCTTATTTTTTATGTTATTACTTTATCCCTCTTCACATTCATTATCTCCTCTGAGTCACAGATTAATGGCTCAAATTACCACACTTGAGTCTCCCACTATCCCCAAAGCAGCACGAATTAGCCTCTGATAGTCCCATTGATATCTACGGCTAAATCCCTGGACTGTCCATTGGGCAGATTTAACTGAAGATGGCCCAGCCCCTGACTGATGTCTCCACAGCACCCAACCAACTTGCCTGTAATACTTGGATTGGTTGGACCTGGCCTACAGGACAGAACATGGCCTAAGCCCCAGACTGGAAGGGCACAAGTCCCCAAACCCTGGTTAAACCAGCACTAGATTGACCAACATCCTGAACTGAGATCGGGCAATACCCCTGACCTAGCGTGTCAGTCCCCCTGACTGACAATAGTCCACCTTCACTCGACGAAGGGCTACTTCCTTTAGGCATTCAGGCATGGCCATTTGGTTGAAGCTCAGGCAGTGTATATGGAAGTTGGTGGAACAACTGTAGGTTTGACATTAACAATACCACGGTGCCTCACAGCAACATGCCCAGTCCCTTAACTGTTTAGTGCAGACAGCAAGACAAACTGCCTGTGCTGAAAGATAATGGAAAACAGAGATGTTGTGAATGTCCAAGTAAGTACTGATAAAGCAAACTAAGAGCCTTGAGCTGCACCCTCTGCAGATGATTGGGATGGGAGCATGTCCCTATCTGCAAAGCAATCTGACAGGAGCATAGCAACGTAAGCGGTTGTTGAGCTCCAAAGTTCAGTGGTAAAGTGTTGAAGTATCTTCTGAGGCAGTCTGAGATTGGCCATGGTGATGAGTTGAGGTGTTTTGCCAATGCCAATTTCTGAGGATGAGAAGTGGAGACAGTTACTGCCCTTAGAGTATGCCATGAAACGAAAGGGAATGATGGTTAAAATGGGGGCTGGAGCACATATTGGTGTGCTGTTGCTGCTGGATAACTGCTTGGCTTTTCAAGCCAGGAATTGATACTGTGCAGTTTCTCATTGGTTCCTGAGAGAATCACTCACTACCTAGAAATAAACTGAGATCAGCCAATATTGAGATTGGATAACACAAGCAAGTAGGATCCTCGCCACTCACTAATGAGATTCTCATCCAGTCACCTGAACCTTGAGGGCAAAACCAGACTTTCTTTTCTCGACATCATGAATCTCATTTTTCAGTTTTGCTATATTCTTTCAGATTTATCACTGCTTATGGGCTCAAGTTCTTGGATCTCAGTTAAATAAGTATTTCTTTGCTAACAGATTTAAAGTTGTACTCTCTCCTTTGCTGGGCTCTCTCTCCCATCTTGAAAACTCCTCCATACCTCTCTTGCATGGCTTATTCTTTCTTGCATTCTCCTGCTTCCTTATATCCCTCTTGCAACTGCCATTTCCCCACATCACCTCCCTCTTGCAGTTTCCTCTACCCTTTCGCATCTCTTGCTGTCTGTTTTACTGCTCACGCACCTCTTCCAGCCTCCTTTTCCACCCACACTCTTCTTGGAGTTTGCTTCTAACCCCACCCAACGTTGCAACCTCTCCCCAAACCCTCCAGCCATCCCTGCCCCACTCTGATTAATGCCCTGCACCAGACCCAAGTCAATGGAACTCTTGGAGCTGGCAAAATACACCACTTGCTCTTGACTCCCCTGCTCTTGGTCTTCATCTATCCCACACATTATCCCTCACCTCACAGGCCCTCAGCCTCTTTAGATCTAGCTCACAGCCTCCAGTACCCAGACCCCAGCCCTTGTATCTTCATCCCGAGCTCTCAGACCCACTGCAACCCCAGCCACCCCAGTAAATCCCTCAGTGCTCGCACTGACTTTCTGAACTGCTCACGGCTCCTCCAATCACAGCTTGTTCCTGCCCCACATTTGTTACTGAGCATGAGCCTATCAGCATTAGGAGAGGACTGGCCTCTGATTGGAGGAGAAGCTTCTCCCCATTCAATTTACAGGATGGCTTTTCTCTGGTTGGTCATTCCCCATGAATGAATTTTCCTGCAGTCTGGGACCTTTTGGTAGTGGATCCACCCAGTATCCCCATGAATTTTGAGCATTGCACAATCTCCATCCGATCTCTTCATCAAGCATCTATGTTCCTGCATCAAAATACTCTTTAGATCAATCAAACACAATCTTCCTTTTATAAGTCTATGCTGGTTCACCTTAAATTAACTCGAATGTCTCATATTGATGTTTTTTCTCATGATTAGGTATTCCAAACCCTGACCAATCACAGATCCGAACTGGCCTGGAGTTGTTAGGTCTGTCCTTGCAGGCTTTCCTCACGGTGTCAAATCTGCCATTCCCAGTTCTCAGGCACCTTTCCCATAACTAGAGAAGCTTAAAAAAAACCAGGGTAATCTAGTTCCGCCCCTAATTCCTTTATCAGCCTTGGACACATGTCATGTGGCGGGAGGCTGGAGCTGACTGCCTAAAAGGCTGGGAGAAGCAGAAACCTTGAACACATTTACATTTTGGATTTGCACTTGAAGGAACATAATTCACAGGGCTAAGGAACCCAAAGTTGAACATGGGATAAGGCTGGATGGCTTTATTGCTGACATTGACATGATTTGTCAAATGGCCTCCTTCCGCAACATGAATATTCTATATTTCTATTTTTACACAAATCCTACAATATTTGGAACTCAACCAGACTCAATAATCACTGCAGCTGAGGGCAGCTCCTATCTTGATCAAGCTACACTAGCAGCTACTTTCAACTGCAAACAACAACATGCATTTATAGTTACGTCAACATAGAAAAAATATCTCAAGGCACTTTACAAAGAAATAAGACAAAGCAGATGCTGAGCAAAAGGCAAGATTATCAATGGTAACTGTAAGATTAGTTAGAGAGGTATGTTTTAGGGAGAAGAAAGAGAAGAAATTAAGGTTAATATATTTAGGAAGCGAATTCCAAAAAATTAGATTGGCGGACTGAAGGGGTGACCAGCAACTGTGAGTTGGAGGTAAGATTGTATTGTACAGGAGGATCATTTAATGGTGTGGTAACTGCCTCAATATGAAAGATTATGGCAGTTAAAGGCATAGCAAATAGACAACATTTCATGTTTGTGATCTCCGAACAACTGGATATCCATTAAGTAAAATCCTTTATTGTTAATGAAATTGTTTACATTCTGAAAAGGGAGATATAGGGCACAGCAAATGTTACGGTTGTCATGTTGAGCAATGAACAATCATGACCTTTTAGTACCAGCCAGGATTCAGAAAGGAGTCAAGTGACTGCAAAAATTTTGCAAATCTCTGCTTTCATCTTACCGTCAGGCATTTTCCAGAAGGCAGGGAGGAGAGAGGTCTGGGCTGGACTTGGGAAGCTGTTAGCTAACTGAACCAATGAAAGGCTTATTGAACCTTGTTGTGAGAAGCTACCTGGATTTCAAGCCTGCCTCCAAGCTCCTGAAGGTTATGACAGACAGTCCAGCTGTCAGAAGACCGCCTCCTCGTGGAGAGATGGGGAGACGTGTCCTACATTTCCAGGTTCAGCAATGGATATAAGCAAAAATCGCAAAAGTACTTTTTTATTTTGAAATTTGAAAAAAGATGAAGAGAGGTTACCTTAGGTTTGGGCATTATCTGGGCCACTTACTTGCCACAGTGTTCTGTTGCTGCTTTCAAGTGAGGATGCCTCCAATAGCCTGCATGCCATCTTTAATTTAAAAGTTAGCCTACCCTTTGGCTATGATTTGGCATAGTTGGGAAAAACCACGAGTGAATAACAGTGACTTCTGACCATCATTTGAACCTGAAGGCAAACTCTGAAGCCCAGGGGTAAGTCCTGCCCATGTCACATGGTAAAAATGGACATTTCTCTCATGCCAAACAGTGTCAGTACTCAACTTGTAAAAGTCTTGTGTTAACAGATGTTTATTATTACAATAAAAAAACAAGACATGTTTGTTTTAACACTTAGCTTTTGAGATTAGAATCTAGTAAAACTGGATGAAATCTTAAACTGAGTTGCTACCTGTCTCTCAGGAGGATATAATTAGATCCCCTCGTGTTAAATGGGTAACAAGAAATGTCTACTGGTGCCTTAACCAGTATCTAGGTCTCAAACAACTTAGCTGGAAACCAAAAATCTGGTCTACAAAGACCTCAACTGAGACAATAAACTATGAGAAATCTGAAAGACTATTTCCTGTGTTGTTCGTAAAGCATTGAGACAATCACCTGAATTCAACCGTTGGAAAGAGAACATCAAAATCAAGCCACCCCGAGCCAGGAACTATGGCTAAGCTAAGTTATGCAGACGTGAACTATCTATTCAAACATACCATGGATTTTTGAACTTCTGATGACACTTCACGAGAGGTCATGTGACCAGCCAAACATTTTGTAGGCACACTTGGATTTAGTCAGCAGCAGTAGTGAGGAAATGCTGCTCTCCATACCGTGACAATCCAACAGCTTTGAGTTTGAGTTTGTTGAGCTTTAAGCTATCTACATGCCCGCTAATGGAAAGCCTCTGGATTACTGCAGTGAAACCTTGAGAAGAAAAGGGACACATCAGCCACTTGGAAACCATCATCTTAGAATCAATAGCCTTTGAATTCTTCAACTGACCCAGACTCTCGGCTATAAAATTGTGAGTGGATTGTTTTATTTTTCCATGGTGACCATACTTACTACCTGTGTGTTAATTGTAATTATGTTCATGGAAGAAAGCTTGTGTTGCATTTTTGGAGCATATGTATTATCTTTTTAAAGTTATACCCAGGTTAGATTAAGAATAATAAAACCTGATCTCTCACTTTGTTAAAATCTCAAGCAAAGTGGTCTAGCTAATCTTTACAACTTGCGCATAACAAGTCAATCCCCACAGTTGATTTCTTCAGCTTCCCTCCTATAGCAGTGCCATCGATAATCCTCTTTGACTTTTAATAGACAGACTCTTAATACTCACCATGGCTCATTCTTCGAACAATCTGAACAGACAATCCTGACTCAAGAGTGAACAGATTGCTGACTGATCTCTGTGCAGCCCCTGACTGACTTCCCCTGACTCCCCAGACTGGTTGCACTGGACCTGCAGGAGTGATCATGGCCCACTTCCCAAACTATAGAAGTACAGGGTCTGACTACTCCAAGTGGCCAACTGACTATGCCCAAGCCCCCAAACTGATGTTGGCTGTTGCCTTAGACTTACTGTGCCAGAACCAACTGATTGAAGGCTGTCTCCATTGGACTGACTGAGGACTACTCCCCTTATGGCCAATTGGTTGAAGCACAAGTAGTAGGTTTTCCACATAAGCAGCTGGCACATGTTACAGGTGTGAGATTGGCATTGTGCCTGGTCATACAGCAATATGTTCACCTGGTTGACTGATCACTGCTGACAACCATGTCAGACTGCCTGGCTTAGTGTTTTAGCTAGACAGAAATACTGTGAGCTTCAATCTCAGGTTGAGGTTGCAAAGTGGGTAAAAGGCCAGGCTAGGCAGAGATGCTGTGACCATTGAGCTAGGTACAAAATGAGTGAGCACAAAGAGAGTTGTACAGGATGTTGATGAGGCCTCCTCTGGAGTACTGGGTGTAGTTCTGGTTTCCTTTCTATTGGAAGGATATTATTAAATTGAAGAGGGTTCAGAAAAGATTTACCAGGATTTTGCCAGTTATGAAGGGTTTGAATTACAAAAATAGGCTGGGACATTTTTTGCTGAGTGTCAGAGGCTGAGGGGTGACCTTATAGAGGTTTATAAAATCATGAGGGGCATGGGTAGAATAAATAGATGAGGGTGGGAGAGTTGAAAGCTAGGGGGCATATTTTTAAGGCAAGAGGAGAATGTTTTGAAAAGGATCTAAGGGACAATTTGTTTGCATAGATAGTGGTTTGTTTGTGGAATGAACTGCCAGAGGAAGTGATGGATGCAAGTACAGTTATAACATTTAAAACTCATCTGGAGAAGTATATGAATAGTAAAGGTTTTGAAGGATATGGGCAAAATGCAAGCAAGTGGACTAGTTTAGTTTGGGAACATGGGCTAGTTGGTCCAAAAAATCTGAATCCATGATATATGGCTCTTCGACTCTATGAGTAAGGATACCTGGGAGAACCCTGCTCCAATCCATGAATTGGTGTCTGTTCTTGTGCACAAAATGACCTGACAGTATTACAATGAAAGCTATCAGCACATTCTAATGTGCAGCATTCAATGGCTGAACTATATTGTCTGTAGATCAGAAATAGGTTGTGTTGAGGCATTGAATCTGTGCTAACCTCTGTGGGCATGATGTGTAAGTGGTTGCTTCTCATACAGCATACTCTGAGATCTTGGTGACTGCTGTCCAGGATGGAGTCCCAAAGGAGCAAGCAGCAAACCAGGTTCCAACTCAGACTTTCATGTCCATCGCCATTGTCGTGGAAATTAAATCGACTTGACTCATCTATTAGCAAGAGCAAAGAAGTTACCTCTGCAGAAGTGACTCCAGTACACAAATGCTAGATGCCTTCATGTAACCAGTACACCAGAACTGCAAAAAGAAGAAGAGGAACACCTATACAAGGTATTCGCCAAAAACAGATACCTGCGCAACTTCATCAACAGATGCCTAAGAGAAAGACCACAGAACGAGGACATACCACAACCAAAAGGACTAGCCACACTACCATACATCAGGAGCATCTCGGAACTGACAGCCAGACTACTGCGACCCCTAGGACTCATAACGGCACACAAACCAACAGCCACGCTCAGACAACAACTCACCAGAACGAAGGACCCGAAACCCAACATGAGCAAAACTAATGTAGTGTACAAAATACCATGCAAGGACTGCACAAAACACTATATAGGACAAACAGGAAGACAGCTAACAATCCGCATACATGAACATCAACTAGCCCGAAACGACACGACCAGCTATCCTTAGTAGCCACACACGCAGACAACAAGCAACATGAATTCGACTGGGACAACACTACTATCATAGGGCAAGCCAGACAGAGAACAGCCAGGGAATTCCTAGAGGCATGGCATTCATCCACAAACTTCATCAACAAACACATCGACCTGGACCCAATATACCAACCACTACAGCGGACAGCTGAAACTGACAACCGGAAGTGGCAGGGACAGACCACTATAAACACCGGAGGAAACATCAAAGAAGCACTTCGCAGGAGGCTCCCAAGCACTGATGATGTCGCCTAGCCAGGGGACGAAACGTTTGCAACAAAAACTTCCAGCTCGGCGAACAGAACCACAACAACGAGCACCCAAGCTACAAATCTTCGCACAAACTTTTAACTGCTGTCTGTGTTGCAAGAAGCACTTGAAACGGTCAAATCCATCGAATTCAGCCCTTGTCTCAGTCAAATCCATCGAATTCAGCACCGCCTTCCTAACCTGCAATCTTCTTCCTGACCTCTCCGCCCCCATCCCAGTCTGACCTATCACCCTCACCTTGACCTCTTTCCACCTATCACATTTCCGACGCCCCTCCCCCAGTCCCTCCTCCCTACCTTTTATCTTAGCCTGCTGGACAAACTTTCCTCATTCCTGAAGAAGGGCTTATGCCCGAAACGTCGATTCTCCTGTTCCCTGGATGCTGCCTGACCTGCTGCGCTTTTCCAGCAACACATTTTCAGCCTTGAAACGGTCCCAGCCGACTCTTCACCTTCCAGTTTTTCCTCCTGAAGTCTTTCACCACTATCCAATCTCCATGTTCGAGATCGTGCAGCTTCTCTTCGGCTGGTTGGGGTAGTGCTTCTTTCACTTGATTCTGTATTTGAGATAAAAGTGTAGAGAGTTTGATACAGTAACACAACATCTCATCCTCACAGTGGCCTGTTATCTGTTTTACCTTAGGTCTTGGGCCCATTCCTGTGTTGGGCAGTCTACCAAACAAAATCTCAAACAGGCTAAGATTAGCTCTTCCTCTCCTCCTAGATCGCATATACATTAGCACAATCGGAAGTGCCTTTGTCCATGTCACCCCTAGTTCCTCACAAAATTTTGTCAATTTATTTTGTAGGGTAGCATTTTCTCTTTCCACTGTGCCGCTACTCGCTGGGTGATAGGCACAGTGTTGTCTCATGTTTATTCCCAAGTAATCACTGATCTGCTGTAAAGCATTATTGACAAATGGTGTCCCATTGTTGCTGCTAAGCCTCTCAGGGATGTCCCATCGCGGAATTATCTCAGTTAGCAAAGCTGTGGCTACCGCACTGGCATCCTGTTTAGACGTGGGGATCGCTTCCACGCATTTGGAAAACATATCAACTATTACCAGACAATACCTCTCCCTTCACTGGGCGTTAGTTCAATGAAATCCATCTGTAAATGTTCAAAAGGTTTTTGGGGTTGGGGTGTGCTGCCTGACTCATCTGTATTCCCCTCCCCATATTAATAGTGGCACAGATAACACAACGCTCACAATATTTCTGGGAGTAATGAGTAAATCCCTTAGTGTACCAGTGTGTCAAAATACTGTCGTACATCTCCCCTTTTGACCCATGGACCTTACCGTGGGTCAGTTTGGCATAGAATGGAAATAATGATGATCGTGGTAGACAGGGTTTACCATTGGGGCCACACCATACTCCTTCCGTCATACTGCATCCTGCTTTCGTCTACTCACGCTTTTTTTCTGGTGTGGCCTGTGACTGTAACTCCCATACATCTGCTGTTAGGGTACAAGTTTTTGTCATACACATGTCAATCTGTTCACTTGTTGGCTGTTGGGCTGCCGTTCTTGCTGCTGAGCCTGCCCTTGCATTGCCTTGGGAAATAAAATCATTATTTTTTGTGTGGGTTTCACACTTACACACTGATTGATTTAGGCAATAGGACCGTTTCCAGGAGGTCGGAAATCAGACCACGGTGTGTGATGGGCTTTCTGGTGGAGGTCAAGAAGCCCCTGTGTTTCCACAGGATTCCAAAATCATGTACAACCCCGAATGCGTATCTGCTATCGGTGTAAATATTCACTGTCTTTCCCTCAGCAATTTACAGGCCTCAGTCAAGGCAATCAGCTCCGCTGCTGGTGCTGACAGATGAGAAGGGAGTGATCCCACTTTGACTACCTCGTGATAGTCACTACAGCATACCCAACACAATTCTGGCCTGACTCCTTGCTCCTGAATGCTGATCCGTCCACAAAAAACTCCATTTTTGGATTCTGACATGGTGAATCCTGCAAATCTGGTCTGGGGCTGCAAATGTCATTAGTTACAGCGACACAATCATGTGGGTCTCCATCTCCTTCTGTGGAGAGAAGGCTGGCAGGGTTAAGGGTGTTACATCACTTTATTGTAATGTTAGGCATCTCGATAACACAGTATTGTATCGGAGCCAACGTGCTGCTGACATGCATGCAGTTCTTTGCTCGGAAAGCAGTAAGGATACTGCATGTGGGACCAGAAGGGTTAATTCACCATAGCCGACTATATTCCTGGATGCTACAACAGCCTTGTCAGCTGCGGCCACGGCTCACAGGCATTTAGGCAATCCTGCCGCTACGGGATATAGATTAGCTGAAAAATATGATACCGGCTTCAACCTTCCCCCATGATCCTGCAACAGCACAGCTGTCATGCAGCCACTCTTCTCATCCACTGTTTGTATACATGGCTTGTTTGGGTTCGGAATCCCCAGTGTAGGTGTAGTTTGGAGCGCTCTCTTTAATTCAACATAGGCACTCTCGGCCTCTGGGGTCCACTGCAACAGACTCTGGTTCTGCAACCCTTTTCCATGGGCTATGTCACTTAGGGGCACCTCAAGGGTTGCGGGAATGCGGGATGAACATTCTGCAGTAGGAGCACGTGCCCAAAAAAGATAGCAATTGTTTCTTCGTGTGAGGCTTTGGAATTTGCTGGATTGCTTGAACTCTGTCTTGACCAATGGCCTTTCCTTGTTCAGATAGTAAGTGATCTAAGAACTTCACCTGTTGTTGTACAAATTGTAGCTTTGCGAGACTGGCTTTGTGCCCCTCCCTTGCTAGATGGCAGAGCAACTCAAGGGTATCCTTCTCACATTGTTCCTTTGTTAGTGCCACTATCAAGCAATCATCTACATACTGCAAAAGCACTGACCCCTGGGTTAGAACAAGAGTCTCCAGCCTCCTGCGCAGAGCCTCATTATATATTAGATTACATACAGTGTGGAAACAGGCCCTTCAGCCCAACAAGTCCACACCAACCCGCCGAAGCATAACCCACCCAAACCCCATTCTCCTACATTTACCCCTTCACCTAACACTACGGGCAATTGAGCATGGCCAATTCATCTAACCTGCACATTTTTGGACTGTGGGAGGAAACCCACGCAGACACGGGGAGAATGTGCAAACTCCACACAGTCAGTCGCCTGAGGCGGGAATTGAACCTGGGTCTCTGCCACTGTGAGGCAGCAGTGCTAGCCACTGTGCCATCCACATGTATATGGTGGGGGACTCACAGTAACCTTGCCAAAGTCGCGTGAAGGTATATGATTTTCATTTGAATGAAAAAGTGAACCAGAATTGACTATCTGGGTGCACCGGTTACACTCAAGAAGGCATTTGCTAAATCCACAACAGAGGACCATTTGCTGTCCAGTGGAATTTGAGCCAATATAGTATGGGGTTGGGAACATTTGGGGCACGTGGAACAACAGCTTTATTGACTGCCTGCAGGTCTTGAACAACCCTCCATTTCTCCGGTTCACCCGGAATATTTGCCTTTTTGACCGGATAAATGGGGGTTCTCACCGGTGAGTTTTCACAGGGGATTATCACTCCAGCCTTCAGGAGGGATTCAAAAACTGGAGTAATTCCTTCTATGGCCTCGGGTTTTAATGGGTAGTGTGCTCTGCAAGGACAATACTCAGACTTCGGGGTTATCCTTATATGCTCACAGCCCCGTATGAGCCTCACATCATGTTTGCCCTTTGCCCACAACTCAGTCGGGACCATTTTTAATCTTGGGTCCGAGACTTCTTTCTTAGATAAACGCCAGGCTATCCCCCTAGGCTTCTTAGGGCTAGTGGGGGTTACCTGGACTGTCCTATCTGCCTGAGTTAGCCAAGTTAGTTTCTTATATATTCGCATACCTGCATTGAACCAGATACCCACATCGTCCCTGAAGACCCAACCTTTCGCTCTTTGTGCCTTTAGCACCCAATCCTGCCACCTGTCACCAGACACCTTCGCCAGTGACACGTGAGGAGAAAAGCCTTCCACATCAAAAAGATAGGGTCTGCTTGCTGTTACAGATACCTTAGATAAGTTCACACAGACTGCACATCTGTGATCACTCCAACAAAAATTGCACAATAACAACTGATCTGGTTTAACCAACCTCCTGAACGAATCCTTCTCATATGGTTTGTCAGGGCCGTCATGGTGTATGTGTGCTGTGCAGTGCAAAATGTCTCCAGCAAGAAAGTTGGTGTTAATAGGATTAACATAGTTGCTTGCTTCCAGGGTGAGTGAATCGCTCACTGAACTTATCGCTCTCTGGCTTAATCGCCACTTATAGACATACATCAGGGATCGTGGGTCATATTTTACAGCCTGCACTGGTAAATCTTCCCTTTGAATTACCTGCAAGCCCGTCGGGGTCAGTAGTCCAACCCCAGTCTCCCTGTGACATCCCGACCCATCAGATTTAAAGGACAATATTCCGATAACAAGAAGGAGAATTGGAGTGTTTCCCCATTAGTAGTTTCGCACAATAGAGGTGCAGAAAATCTCTCCCCCACCATGACTCCTGATACACCCATTGTGTTCAGGAACCTTTCACTCATCTTTATTTGTGTCAACTGTGTAAACTGGCTTAATTTAAGGACTGAATATGTTGCCCCTGTATCTACCAAAAAGGTAACTGATGTACCTTCCACATATAACATAGAGGTGAGCATTGACTTATAAGCATCACTGTGTTATTGGACATTGAGGTGTGACATGTCTCAGTGCCCGTAAGGTTAGTAGAAGAGATTAGCATAAGCGAGTCTTCATTGCCAAGCATAAAGAAAAGAGGCTTACCTGTACCTTGTGGGCTGCCCACCTCCACCTCAGCCTTCCCCTGTCAGTCACCCTGTCGCTCAGCCTCCAGGGCCGATTGGGGCTGTCTGTGTGGGCACTGTCTCACCCAGTGGTCCATTGCTCCACAAACAAAGTACCCGCCAGATCTACCTCTGCCAGCGCCACTTTCGCGGCCTCTTTTCCTGCAGCACCTTCCTCCAACGGCTGGGTGACCATCTTTTTTGCTATTTCATCCTTCATTCCATTGATGAAGCTGTTCCTCAGATGTGCTTCATACAGCGTGATTTCTGCTACCGTTATGTCTTCAGGTGGTCTCAGTCCACTTTGGTCATTATGGACTTCAGTGAGGCGCGTAAGGTACTGGGACATGGTCTCATCTTCTTGTTGTTTACACATTGCTTTTTAGTCATGTCCATTCACACTGGGAATGCCTCCCTACAGGTGGTTGCCAGCACTGCAATAAAAGCATTAACGTCTCCGTTCTCTTCTGCTTGTGGGTTGGCTGCTCTGGCATGGACATTTATGGCTGGCCAGGTATACTTCTCTTGGTCTTCTTGCTTCGATCTGTTGGGGATACGAGATGCTACCGGTGATTCAGGAGACCCTGAGGCGGGGCCGCTGACTTGGAACCTTCACCAGGCGGATCTCGTAGGGGAGGCTGTAGGTCTCGGAGGGCAGTCATCAAGGTCAGGTCTGAAACAGACTTACGACACTGTACAGCTTCATTAGGTTGTTCTCCCACACGTGTCTGCATGTGTGCTGGTGTTTGTACGCGTATTTGATCTATCTTTTACTTAAATTTCCTTTCCCTGATATCAGCCTCAGCCTTCCACATGTCATAAGCACTCCAATTCACAGCTTCTATTTTTCTCTTCCTTTTCTCCTTTTCTCTCTCTTCCTACCTCGACCTCAACATTTCCAGCTGTCTTTTACTAACACTTCTTCCCTCCGGAAAACCACATTCCTTGATCCACAATTCTCACTGCTTCACAGACTCTGGGCCATGATTATTAAACATGTATTGTATTTTTGGTTGGCCATTCCAAGTCCTGTGTGGACTCTCCCTTTGTTTGCTCTTGCTGGAGCCCATTCTGAGTGTAACTGGAAAAGTGTTCAGCTCTCTCTCTCTCTCTCTCTCTCTCTCTCGCGGTACCGTTATATTTTCCCTTTGACTTGCTTTTACCTCCGGAGGTCCCCTCTCACATTGGGCGCGTCCACCTCAATGCCTTGGTTTTCGTAAACCAAGAAACCACGTACCCGGTACATCTTAGGCGAGTCCAACTCAGCCAGTGGTGGTTCCAAGTCTAAAACCACCCTTAATCTTGCTGTCTCCTAAACACTCTTGAGACGGCAAGCCCCTTCCCTCGGGGTTTTACTCTAATACCGCGAGAGTTCACTGAACCCTTTTCCTGCTATATTTATTCTCTTAGAATGAGTCTGTCTGCAGGATTACTTAACCCACGACTCTTACCCCGACCTTATTTGATTCTAAACCCCAACTCTAGGGTAATCCACAGATTCCCAGTCCTCTTACGCAAAAGGTCCAATTCAGCGCTCGAGATGAAGTGAAAGACCTTCAAGGCGCTGGCGCCTGCACCTCCTGGGAATCTCCAGAATCTCACCCAGTCACGGGGTCCCAGGACGAGCCCCCAAGTTTACTGTCGTGGAAATTAAATCGACTTGACTCATCTATTAGTAAGAGCAAAGAAAGGAGCTTTATTGTTACCTCTGCAGAAGTGACTCCAGTACACAAATGCTAGATGCCTTCGTGTAAAGGAGTGCCTTAACATGGCACAGACACTTGCTTTATTCTGTTTCTTATCACGCTCTCAAGAGCGAATCCCCTAGTCTTAGCCTTAGCAGTTCTTTAGCTTTTGCTGAGTTTGACTATCGCAAGGTCGAGTTGAATGTTTACAGAATTCAAACAGAGATAAGGTGACTACAGGCCTTCATCAAAGTACTGTTTAACACTTACAGCATTACGTTAAAGAAAAGCATTCTGTTTCAAATTTCACAGTAAGTGGATAATTAATTTCACAGTAAATGGATAATTTTCTATTACAGCCATCTAGTTTTTCTCTCTGGCATTACAAGATTGAAAACATGTATTTGAATGAGGTGAGATTAGGTCATAATGGCATGTAAATACACACAACTAGGCCTCTCACTGCTTGCTGGCAAACTCTCATCTTACCATTCACAATTTGGCTGCATCATCAGACATTTTTTCTCGACATTGAGAATCTTATCACTGCCATCTCACCTTATTTTTCCAACTGACTCACCATTACCCACATTATTCAGTGTTGGGATGATTCCACCATAATGTCATCTTTCTGTGATTATGTTAATTAAGCTGAATGCAAGTAACACACTCTAAATAGGACTACTGATTTAAAATTATTCCAGACCTTCTTTGCTTAATATCTAAACTAATGCATTTGAAACCCTAACAAGCTTGACTCATAAATGAACATTTTACTCTAACATTATTGAAAACATATTTCTCAAATTCCACATTAAAACTCAGAGCAAATTTTTAACATGCATCAAAAAGATTATAATTTATGGTACCAATAAAACATTGTGACATCTGTTTATAGGAGTAAATTACTGCAATTGCAGGAATCTGTACAAGACAACAAATGCTGGAGATCACAGTGGGTCAGACAGCATCCATGGAGAGAGAGCAAGCTAATATTTCCAGTCTATATGACTCTTCTTCAGATATAATAATGCACTGTGCACTGTGACCTCCAGCATTGGTTGTTTTCAGGACATCTGATTATAGTTGTATTATCCTCCCAGCTGCCATTAAAACTGGACAAGTCAGACCTAATATCACACCTAGTTTGATCGATCCTAAATTTATATTTTTTCTCTGGAGGTCAGTTACATTTACAAGAAGTTGCCTTGTTTAAAACAAATATATGTTTAAAACAAATATCAAAATACTTACTAAACCAAAGAAAAGGAATCATACTAGACAAAACAAAATGTTGAGAAGATTTCATTATAGACATCATAAAATGTTCTTTTTATCCAATATCCATAAGAACACTCAATATTTCCCATTATCTCGACATTAAGGCACTTTTCTCAGACTCAAACTGACACAGCTGCAATTAATCTCCTTTTGGCAAAATTTTGTGCAGTTACAAGATGCTTTTTCCATTCTTCTGGTATCACTCTCCAAGACAGTAAAACTGGAATAACTGCCCAGAGGCGAGTGTCCCATTACCAAGTCACCCTTTCTTTACTCATACACAATACACTGGCTGTGGCCAGCCAGCTCAGAGTCAGTCCTGTCACAAAGCTGGTCCCCTTTTCCTAAAAGCCTTTCCTTTTCTCAAGGATACTGTGTCCTTGATTTTTTTCAGAAGGGTCGTAAGGGGGCCTGGCTATGATTAGACTGTTTTAGTACAGAGATGAAAAGGATTTTGAGAGGCCTTTTGTTTATATGTAAACAGATGAGACTTCAGACCAAAGTGGTCATGTTTTAGAAGTGACCTGTATAATGAAAGGGGAGTGGTCAGCTCTCTAGCTGAACAGTTCAGTCCAGAACTACGTGGGAGTTCAACAGTGAGCTATGTGGAAACTCTCTCTTTCTGCCCTTCTAACTTCAACCTGTAAGCACCTATTCTATTTTTCTTACTGGTCTTTAAGGGGGTTTGCTTATTGGGACTGTTGCATATATTGGAACAGCATAGTTAAGACTAATTTGGATAGATTGAGTTCTGTAGGGATTCTTCATTCTGTTTGTTTTGTTTCATTGTGTAATTTTGTGAATAAATTTCTGTCTGTTTTAAAATCTAGTTGTCAACCTCGCTATCTTACTCTGGGTAATTTTCACTGTACACTTACTGAAACAAATTGCAAAGTAATAGTCTGGGTTGTCTGCTCAAGAATGTTTTGAGTGGTCTGGCATAGTCCATAACACTCCCCTGAACTGAGGAGATTCTAAATGTTCTGGTTATATATTTTTTCTAAATTCCCTGTTTATAATTATTATTTATTTTTCTTTTCCCTCCTTACACTACTGCCAAACAGCAGTAGTGCTTACTTTTCCCAATGAGTGTAGAAAGCGTTATTCATATTCCACCACCAGGAGGAAAGGAAATATTTGAGTGGCCAGTAACAAGCAGAGCCCCATTATCTCCTGGTTATACCTTTTTTTTGTCAGTCCCTTGAACTGAGGAATTCTAAATCCCCTGTTTATATTTTTTCTTTTTGTTTTGTCATGTACGGACAGGTGTAGGACACAGTGGAGAAACAGTGAGTACAGAAAACCCACTGACATTCCACCACCAGGAAGAAAGGAAACACCCGAGTGGCCCGTGACAAGCAGAGCCCCGTTATCTCCTGATTATATATACTTTGTTCTTTTTTCTCTTAGCACCAGTGGTGGTGGTGGCTGCTTGTGCAGCTGAACACAGCTCGGTGAAAGAAAAGTAAATTAAAATACAAAAACAAAGAAGAAAAAGGAAGGCAAATGTCTCCCTCATCCAGAGAAGTAACTTTTTCCTGCAGTACACTGGCTGTGGTCCTGAACTGAGGCAATACTAAATCTCCTATTAATATATATTATCTTTCCTTTTATCAACCCCCACACTACCGTCTAACAGTAGTGGTGCTTATTTTTCCCCAGCACCCATGTCGTGTGTGTAGGTGTAGGACACAGTAGCAAAAACAATGAGTGCAGAAAACTGTATTGACATTCCACCACCAGGAAGAAAAGAAATACAGAAGAGACCAGTGACAAGCAGTGCACCTGGCTATATTATCTTCTGGCTATTTTTAAAAAAATGCTTTTTATTTTATGAAATGGTACAAAATTCAAACAGTTAACAATACACAGTAAGCAGCAGTTTACAAGACACAGCACTTAACAGGGAAAGGGGCAGCAGTGCCAAACCGCAAACACAGCTCCAATTAGGTTAACAGGGAAATGAGGGTGAACCTCAAATCCCACCTTACCTTATCAAAAAGCAAACAGTAACACAAACTCACACAAGACCGTCCAATCAAACAAACAATAAACAGCACATAGAGCACAGACACCCCTGGCAACCCAGCAGACCATCCCTTCCTCCCACCTTCCTGTCACAAGGCAGCCCACCCCCAGCCCTTCCGACTCTCTGTCCGCACTGACACACCTGCCGGCCACCTCAAGGACAGCCCGTCCTGTTTCCCCCACACCCCCGTCCTCATTTTTAAATTTTGTCAGTCCCCTGGTTATATTTTACTTCCTTTTTTTATCTTCTGGTTATACATTTTTTATAAACCCCACACACTACTGCTGTGTGGGACACAGTGAAGAACAATAGCTGTTTAAATCTTTATTTATATTTCACAACCAGGAAAAGAGCCGGCTTTGGCATTCCTGCTGCTCTTTCACCCTCCCCTAACCCCCACATCTGGAAGTATCAGATTTAAACTGGTGTGGAGTTTTCTCCCCATCAGCAACTCTGCTGAAGCTATCCCCGTTGTTGTATGAGGGGTTGTCCTATAATTGAACACGAACCGGGACAGTTTGGTATCTAATGAAGCTGTGGGCTGCTTCTTTAAGTCTGCCTTCAATGTTTGGACCACTCTTTATGCCAGAACATTGGGTGATGGATGGTATGGAGCTATCCTTATGTGCCAAATGCCATTTGACTTTAGGAAATACACAAATTCACTGCTGGTAAATGATGTCCCATCGACCATGACCAATACTTCTGAGAGTCCCGTGTATCGTGAACAATACTCGCAGCTTCTCGATCATCATCTTTGAGTTTGCCAAATGATCTTTATGCATCATCTAACCACTTTGAATGGGCATCCACCATGACCAGGAACATTGAGCCCATGCAACCGACTCTAGGGTTTACCTGGCCATTCCCAGCAATATGGGGCCGCTGCCATTGGCAATTGTTGTCCTTGTTTGCACTCTGGGCACTGTCCTACCAATGCAGCTTTGGTGACATCCAACTCTGGCCACCAGGCATAGCTTCTTGCTAGCTTTTTCATCCCAGAAACCCCTGGAAAACCCTGGTGGAGTTCTGCTGGTATCTGACAGTAATCTTTACTTGAGAAAATCATTGATGTTCCCCACAGTAGTATGCCGTCCTCTACGGTGATCTGGTCTCTCCGGGTCCAAAGAGGTTCCGATTCTGGTTATAATGGCCCTTTTGTTTCTCACACTACCACTAGCTGTTTTAGTTTCACTAGGATAGGTGCTTTTTGTGTCCAGTCAGATATTGTCAGCTGTGACTGGAAGAGTGTCCAGGAAGTTTAAACCAAAACGGACTCTTCCATGGGAGGCACCACTGATGGAGTATCTGTGTGTGGGAGGTGACTCAAGACATTCACATTAGCCACTTGGTTTCCTGGACGGTGTTCTAACTTGTACTTATACACGCTGAGAATAAGGGCCCAACACTGAATTCTACCGCAAGTTCGAGACAGCACCACCTTGTCTTCATTCAGTAACCCTAGCAGGGGATTGTGACCTGTTACTATGACAAATTCCCATCTATAAATGGTACTGGTGGAACATCCTCACACCAAATATGATCACCAGATCTTCCATCTCTATCTGGGCATATTTGCATTCAGCATCGGCCAAATTCTGGGAAGCTTACACAACTGGGTGTTGCTCTCTGTTGGGCCACCGGTATGTCAACATGACCCTGATACCCATATGGGGAGGCGTGGCAGGTCAGTGCTAGCTCTCGCTTCAGATCATATCGGGCCAACTCCTTAGATGTTACATACAATATCACATCCCTCAGGCAGTTGTCATCAAAAATCCAGATACAGATCTTCCCAGTTCTCTAACAGCCAAATAAAATTGTTAGCGTCTCAGAATTAGAGGACGTTTGGGGTCGCAATATTCCTTTACCAATTCTGGAAGGTTTTAGTGTCTGGTGCTTCTCGGAAAATTAAGTCCCTGATAACCAAAAATGCTATGGGTCCACAAGCAGTCAGAAGGATTATTCAGTCCTTTTCATCTGCCCCAGTGTCATTTGCTTGGAAAAAATATTGCCTTCTTTCCACATGCTGGGCCCAGTCTTTGATGTTAGAATTCGAATGAGTCTAGCTGCCCAAATACAGGCACGATGCCAGAAATGCTTACCCTAACTCCAAGATGACTGTTACAAGCATACTGGCATGTAATGTCTTCTCCTGTCACCACTGAAATAGCTGCACAGAGGCCAGTATTCCGTCACCAAGTCCTCCGTTATTCACTTGTGCACAGTACATTGGCTGTGGCCGGCCAGCTCAGAGTCAATCCCCTGAACTGAGGAGATTCTAAATCTCCTGTGCATTGTTTTACCAGACCATAGGCATCTCTGTCATTAGAGTTAGAGGGACAGGTCATGATTTAACTTTTCTATGTGCCTCTCAGGTTAAGAAGGAGAGTTCTTTGTGGTAACCTCAGCCAGTAGTGAGAGTTGAACCCGCTCTGTTAGCATCACCATGCTTTGCAAGCCAACCATCCAGCCAACTGAGCTAAACTGACCCCATGTCTTATAAGGCGAATGTGATAACCAATACACTACAGAAACACAACATCGCCATTTATTTTTTTTAATTCAACATTACACAAATTGACAATACACATGACACACTAATAGTTAACAGTCAAAAAAAACTACAAAGAAATGGGTTTTCAAAAACATGTCTCAAGTCCCCCAATAAACAACAGGAAAATCAGTACACAGAACCAACAAAATAAACCACATCACAATCTTCCAAATAAGAACACTCAGCAAACAGCTGAAAGACAGTGTATAAAAGGAAACTCACACTCCAGCGCCCCCAGCAAAACTAACTCTGCCCAGAGATATACCAAATGCAATGCACATATGGAAACACAGTTTCAATCACAAATTACATAACAAGGTACAGTGCAAACGTGATATACGCCTAAGCATACAGTGCAAACCGCCAGGGGACAGAGTCCCCTCATGAGGCAGAGTCCACTCACAAAACGGGGGCTTGCCACCCGACACAGGGGTCATTCCCAGAGTCTGCCATCTGACCCAGAATCCACTTTCCAAACTGGAACCGGCCTCCGACAGCAGGATTCACTTCCGACGATAGGTTCTCATCCCGTTGGCAGGGTGCACACTCTGCACATGAAGGCCTGGCTCTCCCATGAGGTCCAGTCCACCCACACCGCCACAATCCACACCCAGAGGCCAACGAATAGGCCTCCTCGATGTCGTCAGACCCACCAGGGAGATTCAGTCCATGTACAGGAATCGAGGCTGGGCATCCCCTACTTACATTGGTCAACCAGGGCATCCTGATTGGCCCAGGTTAACAACCCCAGACAAGGATCTTGTAGTCAATCAGATCCATCTGGTTCCAATCACTACAAAAACAAACTACAAACTAAACTCACAAAAGGTCAGAGCAATAACATGAGTTCCTGAACCCAGTGTGTAGTGCATCACTCCCTCTGGTGTACATCACACAGACTGATTGGCTTTCTAGATTGTTCTGTTTCTTTGTGCCACTTGATCTTTGTTACCTGACAAAAGTACATCTTTTCTTAATACATTGAATTGTTAATTTTTCCCGCTCTTTTGACCTTCAGACTTCTTAGTATCACATGCAAAACAACTCGACAAGATTAAATTGCAAAAATGATGAACCAAGCTTTTCCTTTACCTAACACACAAAATCGAATTTAAACTAAAAGGTATGCATTGTCCATGAGGACCTGGTGGAATCAGCATCATAGGACATCAAAGGAATTGCCCAGGCCAGGAAATTGTAGATTCCAATGAGCATTTAATAGGTGGCCAATACAGCTAAAAAAGATTTCCAAGATAAAGGGTGGCACGGTGGCTCAGTGGTTAGAACTGCTGCCTCACAGCACCAGGTGCCTGGTTCAATGCTAGCTTTTGGTGACTGTCCATGTGGAGCTTGTAAGTTCTTGCTGTGTCTCTATGGGCTTCCTCTGGGTGCTCCAGTTTCCTCCCACAATCCAAAACTGTGCAGGTTAGGTAGTTTGATAACGCTATAGTGCCCAGAAATGTGCAGGCTCGGCTGGTTAGCTACGGGAAATGCAGGGAATAGGTAGGATGCTTTATCGGATGGTTGATTCAGACTTGGTGGGCCAAATTATCTCTTTCTACAATTCAGGAATCTATGATTCGAAGGTTAGTTTCCTAACTGTAAGAGGATCTATTCTAACATCAGTATCACCTAATCGTTCTTCAAAACACTGAGCAACCAGCCTTTTTTTCAGGTCCATCAGCAAGTCCATTTTTAGTACAAATGTACTTATATGACAAAGCTGTTCATCACTTACCTGAGAATCAACTCCAAACTTGCTCCAACTATCTAGTTGCCTTTAGTTTGCATCTTTTATTACTTTATCCTCAGGTTTATCAGTCGCCACCCAAACTTCACACCATAGAATAGAATCTCTACAGTGCAGAACCAGGCCATTCGGCCCTACAAGTCCACACCCACCCTCTAAAGAGTAACCCACCAAGACCCATTCCCCTACCCTCTTAGTCTACATTTCCCCTGACTAATGCACCTGAACACTATGGACAATTTAGCATGGCCAACTTACCTAACCTGGACATCTTTGGACCAGAGCACCAGGAGGAAACTCATGCAGACACGGGGAGAATGTGCAAACTCCACACAGTCACCTGAGGCTGGAATCTAACCCGGGTCCCTGATGCTGTGAGGCAGCAGTGCTAACCACTGAGCCACTGTGTCGCCCCCTCATGATGAAAGACGTCCACATCTAGTGTTGTTTTGATTCTATTTCTTATTTCAGTTTTTATTTCACTGTCCAATCTGTTCAGGTTAGTCTCTGATTCCATATGCAGGACTATTGCTGAGATCTGTTCTTTCTCTGGTATGTGATTGATATAAGAATCAAGACACATTAAATACTTGATGTACTTTCTTACTTTCTACTATTTCATTCCATTTTGCTCATCCTGAGAATCGCCTTTTGGCATCTGGCTGAACATTCTTCCAATGTCGAAAGTTGTCAGTAGCTTTCCTTCACTTCCAACAATTGTCACATCCCTTGACTCACTGACCTCCACGAGAATAAATGTCACCTGAGTACTCACACAGAGTGATCACATCCAAGGCCAATTGCCCAGTCACATGATTCATCATCACTTCCATTATCTGGCCAGCTCTTGTCACATTCTCTCCCTCAGGGCCTTCATCACAAATGAACACTTGACAAACAAGGTGACCCATTTACTTGCATCAGCTGCTCAGAAACCAAGATAATGTAATTAGTTCCAACGAATAATGAAGAATGAATTTTGACAGTTTGATGTTGATGTTTGGTATATACTGTCTTACTATGATAATCTATCACTGAGTGAGGGCTTCTCTATCCTCTGTGCCTGTCTCTTTTAAATGGCACCAAATCTCCTGAATTGAATGATGCCTCAGATGGTTTTGATGCTTCAATGCCCTCTGAATTATCGCCAAGGTCTCAATCAGAACGGAAGCTGGTTTCCCTGCACATAAAACACTCAAATGGATAGATAAACTGGAAATAATATGCAGTTTGATTATTGCAGAGCAACTAATTGATAGGGACTATATGCTCTAACCATCTGAAGCAAATTCTTGACGTGAACTGGTCTTGCCAGGGCAGTTGTCAGCTTGCAGTCTGGTTGATCAGCTAAACGTTCTTTTAGCATGTTATCGATCAACTCACAATTCGTTTCACTTATTGTAGAAATCTGCCACAGTTATTACTATGTTTTCACTTGTCTCTGAACTTATTATTGGCACATTCCCATCCATCATCAGTCTGAAACTTTGCTGGTATCCCAAATGGATGCCTCTACATTCATTTGTGATTTTGTCGATAATAACCTTTTACTAAGTATTTTGTAGAAAGCTTAAATCTAGTCATCAAGTCCATAAAATGTAGAATAAAAAAAAGTCTGGCTTTGTCCCATACTTTTAAAATTATGGCAACTCTCTTGTTGAATCAAAGTTTACAATAGGGCACGGCAGTGTCCAATACATTTTACACAACTTTACATTTTTCATTTAGCTTTTGATTAGATTACTTACAGTGTGGAAACAGGCCCTTCGGCCCAACAAGTCCACACCGACCCGCCGAAGCGCAACCCACCCATACCCCTACATTTACCCCTTATTACCTAACACTAAGGGCAATTTAGCATGGCCAATTCATCTAACCTGCACATCTTTGGACTGTGGGAGGAAACCGGAGCACCCGGAGGAAACCCACGCAGACACGGGGAGAATGTGCAAACTCCACACAGTCAGTCGCCTGAGTCGGGAATTGAACCCGGGTCTCTGGCGCTGTGAGGCAGCAGTGCTAACCACTGTGCCACCGTGCCGCCCACATTTTCTATTGCTCTCATAGACCCTCTGACTACAATTGCTTCTTATTGTCAGTTGTTTAAGCTGGTGACTGATGGAAGGCTGGAGGAGCAAGTGGTGGTTAGAAGTCACCACCGCACTGACTTTCATACTGGGAATTGTTGATATCTATCTAGCACATTGGGAGAGTGGGAAACTATGTATCAATGGAATGAGATGGTGTCACAATGAGAATATTACTATACACTGTAATAGGTCTCTCACTGGTCACTGGGAGAATCTTGTCTTGCCTTTCAGTATTTGGCTGGAAAATGGGCCTTTTTGGTTTTAATATTGGGAAGTTCCTCATACAATTCTCTCCACTTACTTGCCATTGTCCAGGCTGGAAGATACTGACCTTTGTAATTTGCAACAAATGGCAAAAAGGCTTAAGAAAACCTATCATCCAGGATTAAAAAAAAAACAAGATGCAGACATATCTGAAATACTTAACTTTCAATCATTTCCAGGTCAATCTTTACCACATTTCCTGCTCCCTCCTGCCCACTCAGTCACAAAAGATTGAACTCTGGTGAGTGGAAAATCCCATACTTTATTAATTTATTCATCAATATGGCAATAACTGCCAAAATCTGGCTCTACTAGTGGGGTTGGGAGGGGAGGGGAAGGAATCAGCTCATTTGGTTCAATGGCTGGTTTGTAGAGTACGGTGGCACTGCAGTGTGGGTTCTAATTACTAGACCAGTTGAGGTTACCATGAAGGACCCTCCTTCTCAATATTGTCCCTTGTTTGAGACATGATGACCCTCAATGAGAATAACCTCCATTGGCACTATCAGACTTTGAGCAGATCTAGCAACTCAAGAGTGGACATCCACAAGGCACTTTGGGCTATCAACAGCGGCAGAACTGTACTCCAGCACAATCTGTAACCTCATGGCCCAACATATCCCCCACTCAACTATTCCCACCAAGCCAGGGGTTCAGTCTTGGCTCAGTGAAAAGTGCAGGAAGGCATGTCAGGAGCAGCATCAGGCATACCTGAAAATAGCATGCCAATTTGGTGGATCAAGAAAACAGGACTATTTGTGAATCAATTAACAGCAAGTGATCGACAGAGCTATGTGACTCCAATGGGATCAGATCTAAGCTCTGCACTCTCACCGTCTGAATGGTGGTGGACAATTAAACAACTCACTGTAGGAGGAGGCTCCACAAATATCGCCATTGTCAATGATGAAGGAGCCCAGCACATCAGTGCAGAAGATAAGGCTGAAGCATTCACGGCAATCTTCAGGCAGAAGGACCAACTGGATGATCAGTGATCTCCAGTGGTCTCCAGCATAACAGATACCAGTCTTCATCTAATTCAATTTACTCCACATGATATCAAGAAATGCTAGGGACACTGGATATTGCAAAAGTATGACCCCCCTGACAATATTTCTGCAATAGTACTGAATATGTGAGCTCCAGAACTTGCCGCTCCCCTAGCCAAGCTGTTCCAGTACAGTTCCAACACTAGCATTACCCGACAATCTGGAAAATTGCTCAGGTACATAGAAATCATGACAAATCTAACCCAGCCAATTACTGCCCCATCAGTCTATTCTTGATTGTCAGTAAAGTGATGGAAGGTATCATTAACAGCACTATTAAGCAGCACCTGCTCAACAATAACCTACTCAGTGATGCCCCATTTGGGTTTCCCCAGGGACACTCAGCTCCTGACTTCATTACAGTCTTGGTTCAAACATGGACAAAAGAGCTGAATTCCAGAGGTGACCGCCCTTGATATTAAGGTTGCATTTAATCGATTTTGGTATCACAGAGCCCTGGCAAAACTGGAATCAATGTGTATCAAGGAGCAAACTCTCCACTGGTTGGAGTCATATCTGGCAAGTAGGAAGATGGTTTTCATAATTGGAAATCAGTCATCTCAGCTCCAGGACATCTCTGCAGGAGTTCCTCAGGATAGTGTCCTAAGCCCAGCCATCTTCACCTGCTTCATCAATGACCTTCCTTCCATCATAAGGTCAGAAGTGAGGCTGTTCGCACACTGTTCAGCACCATTCGCAACTCCTCAGATACTGAAGCAGTCATGTTCAAATGTAACAAGATCTGGATAATATCCAAGCTTGGGCTGACAAGTGGCAAGTAATATTCGTGCTGCCAGGCAATGACCATCTCCAATCCAACCACCTCCCCTTGTCATTCAATGGTGGTACTATCATTGAATAACCTACTACCAATACCCTTGGGGTTACCATTGACCAGAAACTCAATTGGACTTGCTGCATAAATATGATGGCTACAAAAGCAGGCCAGAGGTTAGGAATACTGTGGCAAATTCCTCACCTCCTGACTCTTAAAGCCTATCTAACCATCTACAAGCCACAAGTCAGGAGTGTGATGGAATACTCCCCACTTGCCTGGATGGGTGTAGCTCCAACAGCACTCAAGAAGCTTGACACCATCTAGGACAAAGCAACCTGCTTGATTGGCTCCCACCTTCCAGTTTCTGCTTCACCTTAGTGATATGCTCTTCTCAAGTTTCTGTGCACATCCTACAAACCATCATCCCAGCACCTTCTGATAATCTGACCTGACGGTGAAGAGGATAAAGGATCAGGGGTCCAGTTGCCAAAGAACACAGCCTGGCTCTTGGCTCGACTTGACTTCGAAGGCCAGCTCGGTGCTTACCAGTCTGCCCACTGACAGTGGATCCGAGCAGAAAATGTCAATGTCATCCATGTACATGATTGTCTGGAATAGTCACCCCTCTCAGGCTCACTTCCTTCCTGATGGACTCAGCAAAAGGCTCGAAATGACAACGAACAAGGCAGCAGAAAGAGTGGGCAGCCCTACCTGACTTCAAATCTTGGATCGGGAAACTTTCTGATTCCCAGCCATTGTTTGAGACTGTGCTATTGATGATGATGTGGAGCAGTCAGATCGATTTGTGAATTCCTTCCCCTAAGCCCATTTTGGAGAGCAAATCCCACATGTAGGTGTGCGATATCCTGTCAAAGGCCTTCTCCTGGCCCAGGCTGATGAGGCAGGCGTCCATTCCACCCCTGTCCGACACATAGGCAATTAGATTAGATTAGATTAGATTACTTACAGTGTGGAAACAGGCCCTTCGGCCCAACAAGTCCACACTGCCCCGCCGAAGCGCAACCCACCCATACCCCTACATGTACCCCTTACCTAACACTACGGGCAATTTAGCATGGCCAATTCACCTGACCTGCACATCTTTGGACTGTGGGAGGAAACCGGAGCACCCGGAGGAAACCCACGCAGACACGGGGAGAACGTGCAAACTCCACACAGTCAGTCGCCTGAGGCGGGAACTGAACCCGGGTCTCTGGCGCTGTGAGGCAGCAGTGCTAACCACTGTGCCACCGTGTATCCCTGAGGAATGTGAGGCTGTCAGCGATCTTCCAGTACAGCATAGATTTGGTTGAGGTGAATCAATGATCACAGAGCAGACCTGATCTGGTTGGTGATGACCTGAAACTGAATTTTGTAAGACACTTTCAACATTGAAATTGTTTGCCAATTTCTAATTTCCGCCCCCTTCCCCTTCCACTTGTAGATAAGGATAACGATACCTTTCATCATGGACTCATACAAGCAACCAGAAGCATACTGTCATCCATCTCCAGCAGATCCTGGCCAATCACGTCCTGCAAAGCTGAATGTGACTTGGTCAGTAAGCTGTCGCTTCCAGGAGTTTTAATTTTCTCCAAGAGACTTGAGGGCATTGATTAACTCATCCAGAGCTAACAGTTGGTCATCGCAGATCTCCGTGATAGAGGACAGGAATCTGTCTCTGGGCTTTGTGTCGTTATGAATACCTTGTTGGCATTCTACCTGACCCTGGAGTAGAAGTGTGTAGGCAGTCATAGCACCATCCAGGATGACATTTGGTAACTTATGAGTAATTTTGTGATCAATTTGTAAATTATAAATTTTTATATGTTTTAAAGCAAGTCTGTATAGCAGGATGTCTGAGAAAACATCACAGCAGTTACAAATTTCCTTACCTGCAATATAACTTTTTCATTGGAAAATGATTAGACAACCTACCCTGTGGATAAAAACTTTTTGTAAAATATGACAAGTGAAGAGTGACATAAAACAATGAGGAAGAAGAAATAAAAATCTATCATCATGGAGGAAGACAATAAATTAGCACAAAGTTAGAAGTTAAAGAAAAAAAGATGTTCCTAAAAGACATTTTATTAATTATCTACAATATTATATGTTAATGACCTTAGGTCAGATTGTACACCCAGTTAACCTTTCCACTATAAATTTTCTTGTCCATGGTTTCAATGGGAACTGCATAGATTAGCATGTTAGAATTATTCCCTTTTACTAATGATGGCAATGTATCACATCAGTCATATGTGTCCAAAGTCCTTTGCCTGTACTGCTGAGAATTTCAATATTTCAACAAAATTGAAAACCAACAGTCCCCTGCATGTTGCTATTTAAATGATAACATTACATCAGAATATGATTGTCATACTTTGGGACTTCTGACCATAGAACCACAGGGGACTTCTGTGTAATATATGGTGAAAGAAAACTCAAGCTAAACTTGACAAATGGGATTAAATTTGCGTTAAAATCGCTGGGAAGAAGGAAAATCGTTAGGAAACTCAATGATAACACAAGCAGGTTTTCATAGAGTCGCAAACAGGTTTATATAGAGAAAGCAGTGATGGCTCTCCCCTATAATAAAAGGTTAGAAATGCTCAACTGGGCACTCAGCTTGTTTAGGTCAATCACCTATCAATGGTCTTCTTTTTATAAGATACTCCTTAAAACCTAATTCCTTGACTAAACCTTGAGTCGGCTCTTGAAGTATTGTCGTCTCTGGATTAGTGGCATGCTGTGGGACATTTTCTTATCTTAGAAATGTCATAAGTGAAAGCAGTTTAAGTTGTTCTGAAGTTAGAAATCACACAACGCCATGTCATAGTCCAACAGGCTTATTTGGAAGTTCTAGATTTCGAAGCGCTGCTCGTTCACCTGGTATTGTGTGACTTTTGACATTATCCACCCCAGTCCTACACCGGCACCTTCACATGTTGTTCTGAGGTGTTCATCCTACTGAGTAATTAAAATAAATATAGCATTTTCAAGTCTCATCTTACCAAACACTTGTTTGGTCTACCTACAGTGTAATTTACCAGTGCATGTCCAAATTTGTAATAATGATAAACACGAGGAGAGAATGTATACATTTAAAATTGAGATTGAATTGTATCTGTTCATCATGGCTCAAGTATTCACCACTTCATAAAACTGTTTGACCTGAAGACAACATTTCAGTTTGTTTTTTCGATAATCAATCAATTTTATTTGATTTGAATTAAGGAAATATCATAACTGGCTGTATACTGTATATCACCACAGTTAATGAAGGAAATTAAAAATCTTTTCAGTAGGCATCCAATAATCAACAATGCTTGCAAAGTGCTCCATACCAAGATGAAGTTGATGTATGACATTACTTTAAGAAGAGCATTAATTAAACACATACTTCGCTAAGATGTTACAATTCATAAGCAACAAAATGCACAGGCTTCTGATGTCATGCCAGAGCAGGTGACTGAGTCTACATCAAGTTTCATCAAAGCTCTACTGAAAATTACAATAATTCTGTGTCAGTACTACAAAGAATAAAAGGGTTTCTGTCATAAGCATTTTTGGCTTGATCATTCTAGAATTCTTAAATTAAACTAATTTCCCCCAGCACAGTTAAACAACTAAAGCTTTTAAATAATAGTTATACATTGAAAGGTTTCCCTCTTCTGCAACATCTGTCAAGTGACGAAAGGTCTTTTTGATGAAACTGGATAATAGAACTGAGCAATTAGACTGTTTTTTGTGACTAGGAGGAAGTGAGGTCTGCAGATGCTGGAGATCAGGGTCGAGAGTGTGTTGCTGGAAAAGCCCAGCAGATCAGGCAGCGTCCGAGGAGCAGGGGAATCGATGTTTCACGCTGGAGCCCATAACCCCTGATGAAGGGCTCTGGCCCAAAACGTCGATTCTCCTGCTCCTCGGACGCTGCCTGACCTGCTGTATCTCGTGACTGTAAGGTTCTGCTTGATGGGATGTGCATACAGGATTAAATTCAAGAGATGTCGGAAAGAGAAAGAGGATAGGTATTTACCTTGGAGATTGTGAATGATTGGAACAGAAATTACCTGCTCACTAAATTATAGATTAGCTAGATGATTGAAGGAAAGGTGAATACATGGGTATGGGAATGTGTTGAGTTCAGGGCATAGACTGGAATGAATAACTTTTCTAGTTCATTTGTGCGTTCTTTAAATATTTACCATTGCCCATGTCCTGTCATCCCTTTCAGTAAGGCTCCCCAGTTTATCGTAACTAGCTCATGTCTCATATATCAATACTGCCTTTATTTAAATTCAGGACCCGAGACTCAGAAACAACTATATCACTCTCCACCTTAATAAAGAATTTTATCCTGCTGTAGTCACTTTTCCCTAAGGGTCCACACACAAGTTTATCAATTATTTTGAACCCATTACACAATACCCAGGTCAAGGATTGTCTTTCCTCTAGTTGATTCCTCAACATATTAAAACTATCGCATATGCACTCCAAGAATTCCTCTTCTATGGTATTGCTATTCATTGGATTTGGCCAATCCATATGCAGATTGAAGTCATCACTGATTACAACTGTAATGTTATTACTTGCATCTTTAATTTCCTTTTCAATGCTTTCCCTAATATTAGTACTACAGTTTGAGCGTATATGTACAACCCCTCGTATTGTTTTCTATCTCTTCTAAGATCAACCCATTCAGATTCTATTTCACCAGAGCTAATCTTCTTCTATTATTGCATTCATTTCATTCTTAATCAGCAATGCTATGCCACATCCTTTTTCCTTTTGTCAATCCTTTCTAAAAACTGAAAATCCCTGGTCACTCTGCAGCCACATCTGTAATCTCAACTACACTGTACCCCATTTAGATCTATTTGCATGAATAATTCATCCATTATATTGTGAATGCTAATGTTAAGGCACAAAGCTTTAAGGCTTGTCTTTTTAACATTCTTAGTCTCGTTCACTGTGGCCCTGCTCAACTCTGGCCCTTGAATTCTCTGGCCTATTGTTCTTCCTATTTTCCATTTGGTCTTTTCTTTTGGTCCTCATTTCGCCATCATCCATCTCTCTCTACAGGTGCTCATTCCCTGCCATTTTCGATTAAACCCTCCCCAACTGCATTGACAAATACATCCCCTTGGTCATTTGTTCCAATCCTGCTCAGGTGCCACTTTTTCCAATATCCCAGGAATCTGAAACTCCACCTTACACCATCTCTCCAGCTGTCTGTTCATCCAATAAATCCGACAGTTTCTACTCTGACAAGTACCTGACACTGGTCGAAATGTCAAGAGCTGTTCCCTTGACTATTGAGTCTCGTATTACTATAGCATTCCCACTCCTTTTGACACTGTCCAATGCATCAGAGCCATCTGTGCTGCAATGAGTTTGGCTACTGCCAGTTTTCTCTGAGAGGCAATTCCCCCCAAAGGGATAACTTACAGGGGATTTTTGCACTACTTGCCTAGTCCTCTCACTCTGTCTAGGGGTCACCCATTCCTTTGCTGTCTGTGCAGTTTTAGCCTGTGGTGTGACCATCTCTCTGTACCTGCAACATACAATACTCTCAGCCTCGCAGATGCTTCAATGTCCACAGCTGGCTTGTAGCTGCAGACAGTTCACGCACACATGTTCATCTGTGCACCACCATCACACGAGTTTCTCTGGGGTTCCGTTGTTTCTAGAGTTTTATTATTACAGAAGTACCCTGTTCCATCATTTTCAGATCCAAGGTGAACAACCTTACACTCACCTATATTGAAATTCATTTGTCACAGTCTAACCACATTAACTATTGATATCTCCTTGTACTCTTAAACATAAAAATTCCTGATCCAAAAGGGACGCATCCCAAATTGCTGAAGGACATAATATAAAGGATTCCAATATAATCTTTCAGTTCTCCTTGGCTGGCACAGTGGCTTTGGAGGAATGGAAAGCTGGAAATATTACACGTCTGATACTTGCTCTAAGGAGGGACGTATGATAAGCCAGGTAACTGTAAGTCAGTGTAATGTACACCTTCTGGAGGCCATAATCCAGAACAAAACTGTCACTTGAAAGAACGTGGGTTAATAAATATCATCCCCACAATTTTGTTCAAGATAAATTGTGGTCTGATTAGCACAATGTGAGTTATTTGTTGAAAGAACGAAAAGCGTTAACGAAGGTGGCGCAGCTGATCTTCCTTTATTGATACTTTCAAATAACTTTGATAAAGTATCACAGAATAGACTTGTTAGCAAAATTAAAGCCCACAAACTTGAAGAGGCTGTGAAACTGAAATTTATTCAAGGAACAGATAGCCATCATAGAATCTCTACAGTGTGGAAACAGGCCCTTCAGCCCAACAAAGTCCACCCTGACCCTCTGAAGAGCAACCTGCACAGACCCATTCCCCTTCTACTCTAACATTTACCCTCTGACTAATGCACCTAACCTACACATTCTTGAACACTATGGGCAATTTAGCACAGCCAATTCACCTAACCTGCACATCTTTGGATTATGGGAGGAAACCCACGCAGATACAGGGAGAATGTGCAAACTCCACACAGATTGTCACCCAAGACAGGAATTGAACCAAGGTCCCCAGCACTGTGAGGTAGCAGTACTAACCACTGAGCCACCATGTCATCCCAAGCCATGAGCAGTAAATTTTCAAAATGAGGGAAGTATGCAATTATGACTCCCAGATGTTGACATTAGGACCAATGTTCTTTTTGATATATATTAGTGACCTGAACTTGGGAATGAGAAATGTAATTTCAAAGCTGGCAGATGACACAAAATGTAGAAATGAAATATACAGCAACCAGGAGGACATTGACAGACTGATCAATTGGGCAGCTACACGACAAATGGAATTTAAGAGGTATGAAGTCACCCAGTTTGGATGGAAAGGTTTTGATAGGCAGTATAAGCTAAATAGTGAAGTTTTAAATGTTCGTAGGAACAGAGAGACTGGGCTGGGAGTGGGGAGGAGAGGGTGGGATTTCACAGATTCAAATCTTTGAAGGTGGCAGTGCAAGTTAGTGACGTAGTTAATTTATTTTTAAATTGTTTTTGTAAGTAGAGGCATAAATAATAAATGAAAATAAACTCTGCTAAATTCTTATGAATTAATAGCTAAACCTTAGCTAGAATATTGTGTCCAATTATAGGGACTGCTTTTATTTGGAACCTTATCAAATGTTTATGGAAGTTCATATAAATAACATCCATAGTCACAGTCATGTCTGCCACAATAGTTGGCTCCTCAAAATATCAATGAGGACCACTTTACAGAACTTACTCTTTCCAAACCCAAACTAGCTGTTCCTGATCGATTTATCTTTATTCAATGCCCAATCACTGTGCTCCTAACAACATCGTCATGACTTTTCCATATTAGGCTAATAGACCGATAATTTATTTGTTTATCTCTCCCATCTTGCTACAACAATGGAAGACATTGTTTCCTAAGGTATAATTCCTGAAACAAGAGAGTTGTTTTATGAAGATTTTACCATTTACTTACCTGCTTCTTTTTATGTACTGGATGGAAACCATAATATCTTGGAAATGTGTTTGTTTTTAGGTTAATTATTTTTACTATTACCATTTCTTAATTTATTAAATTATATTAAATCTAATAAATTTCTCCACTTGCATTGCTTTTCATTTTCTTTGTACTTGTGGCATGGTGTCCTCACCTTTTCTCGTGGAAGGTAAAGCAATGCAAGCCCCTCTGACATTTCCTGATTTTAAATCACAGTATCATCTCTGTCTGCTTTTAGCCGAATGATTTTTTGTGAGGTGTATCGGATGTATTTTGCGCATGTGGTCTCATAATGGGACTGACCCTAGTACACCATCCACTGTGATCATGTATGGATACCATATTCTTGATAATGCTTGTACCTTGTTGACATTTGTGGCCTGGACCACACATTCTCCATTTCTTGCCAGAAGAGAAAGCCGGAGGGGGGAGGCTGGAGAGGGAGAAAAGGTGGAACTGGGTCCTCAGGAGAAGACGTTCTGCAACTCGTAAGGATGAGGGTTGACAATTGAAGGCTTTTAGAGGCTATGTATTCCAGGGGAAAGCAGAAAGGATGAGGACATACAAATAAAGCTAAGTAGTATCATTTCAAAAGAGGTGCAGGAATAGAGAGATCTATGGGTGTACTAAATCAGCCTTTGAAGTTGAGAAGACTGTTTAAAAATGATTACATCCTCTGCTTTATTAAAAGAGGTGTAAGAAGTTATGTTAAACATTTATAAACACTGCTTAGGTTTCACCTCTGATGCTGTGGCCAATTCTGAGTACCACAATTAAAGAAATATGTTAAGGCCTGAGAGAAGCTTTCGAGGAAGTTTACAAGAGCATTACTAGGGTGAAAGAGTTTGGTTATATGGAGCAACTAGAGAGGCCAAGATTGTTTTCCTTAAAAAAAAGAGTCTGTTCTGTATTCCTACTAATATGCACCCACTGCATTTATGGGCTATTTGCCAGACTTGACTTCTCCAATTTTCTCAGTCATCCCCAACTTTTTGCCCAATGTCAGTTATGGTTCAGTTGAGAACACGCTCACCTTAAAGTCAGGAGGTTGTCAGAGTATACTTCAAGATATGAACACAAAAATTAAAACTGGCACACCAGTGAGGGAATCCTGCAATGTTGGTGGTGCATGTTTTTCAGACGAGACTTAAATAAAGCTGCATCTGCCCTCTCTGATGGACATGAACACCTTGCACAATTACAAAGCTGGGGGTACTTTCCAGTTTCCTGGCCATTATTTATCCTTCAAATGACAACACAAAACAAAATTATCTGGTCATTATCGCGCAGATTTTTGGAATTTGCTACGTGCAAATTGACAAATTAATTTCCGAAATCATAGAACTGCTATAGTGCTGAAGGAGGCCATTTGGCCCATTGTATCAACATCAACTCCCTGAGTATTCTGACACAAACAGCTACTTTTTCCCCACATCCCCACACATTGTTTCTATTTAAAGAATCACCAAATGCCTTCTTGAATACATCAATTGTACCTGCCTCGACCACACTTCCGGGTAGTACATTCCAATCCAGGGCAACTTGTTGTGTGCAAAAGTTTTTCTAATCTCTATCTGCTTCTTTCAGGAAGCACTTTAAAGCCATGACCTCTATTTCTCAATCCTTTAGCAAGCAGCAGCAGCTTCTTTTATCTCCTCCACCCAGACATCCACAGGATTTTGAAATATTCTATCAATTCTCCACTCAGTCTTCTGTTCTCCAAGAAAAACAGTCCTAATTTCTCCAGGCTGTCATGACCCAAGGAAGAGAGGTTCATGGAAGTGTAGCAAGCAGATGATAATTATACCTGTGAAGATTCAAAGTAGAAACTGTTGTCAGATATGACTCTTGACCCACCCTGCATGAAGAAAGAACAGCGTATAATGGAACCGTGCACTGTGGTTATGTAGTGTCACATTTCTGCATGCAAATCTTTATGATTGCAGAAGATGTGTCTTGTTATATTTAAAGAAACACTTACCTTTTTATTTACCTGAATTTCCAACATATTTGACACATTATTTCTGCCGCCCTTGGTGAAGACAGAACCTGAATGTGTGTTTACTTGGTCTGTGCTCTCTTTGTTCCCCACAGGAATGACCCCAGATTCTGCTATATTTGTTTTCATTAATTTTTTTTCTCCTCACATATTTACAAAAACTTTTACAATCAGTTTACCTACAAGCTTACTCTCTTATTTTCCCCCTGTAATTAATCCTTTCCTGAAATCCAAAATGCTCCCAATCGTGCTGCTCTTTTTGGTCATTCTGAAAGCCTCTTCCTTGAATCTAATTTCCTTTATTAGCCATGATCAGACCACCTCCAGGCACTCTTTAAATGTTTGCCATTGTCTATCCACGGTCACCCCTTTAACTTCTGGAATCATAGAGGTGTACAGCACGGAAGCAGACCCTTCGATCCAACTTGTCCATGCTGACCAGATATCCGAACCTAATCTAGTCCCATTTGCCAGCACTTGGCCCAGAACCTTCCAAATCCTTCTTAATCATATACCCATCCAGATGCCTTTTAAATATTGCAATTGTACCAGCTTCCACCACTTCCTCTGGCAGCTCATTCCACACATGCACCACACTCTGTGTGAAAAAGATGCCCCTTAGGTCTCTTTTATATTTTTCCCCTCTCACCCTAAAGCTATGCCCACTAGTTTGAACACTCCACCCCAGGGAAAAGACATTGTTTATTTACCCTATCCATGCCCCTCATGATTTTAGAAACCTCTATAAGGTCACCCCTCAGCCTCCGAAGCTCCTGGGAAAACAGCCCCAGGCTATTCAACCTCTCCCTATAGCTCAAATCCTCCAACCCTGGCAACATCCTTGTAAATCTTTTCCAAACCCTTTCAAATTTCATAACATCTTTCCATTAGGAAGGAGACCAGAACCAGAATGTCCTGTACAGCCGCAACATGACCTCCCAACTCCTATACTCAATGGTCTGACCAATAAAGGAAAGAAAACCAAACACCACCTTCATTATCCTATCTACTTGCGACTGTATTTTCAAGGAACTATGAACCTTCACTCCAAGGTCTCTTTGTTCAGCAACACTCCTTAGGACCTTACCATTAAGTGTATAAATCCTGCTCTGATTTGCTTTTCCAAAATGTATTTATGTGAATTAAACGCCATCTGCCATTGGCCCATCTGATTAAGATCCTGTTGTAATCTCAGATAACCTTCTTCGTTGCCCACTATACCTCTAATTTTGGTATCAACTGCAAACTTACTAACTATACCTCCTATGTTCACATCCAAATAATTTATCTAAATGATGAAAAGTAATGGACTCAGCACCGATCCTTGTGGCACTCCACTGGTCACAGGCCACCAGTCTGAAAAACAATCCTCCACCATCACCCTCTGACTTCTACCCTTGAGCCAGTTCTGTATCCAAATGGCTAGTTCTCCTTGTATTCCATGAACTTTAACCTTACTAACCAGTCTCCCATTGGGAACCTTGTCGAACGCCTTACTGAAGTCCATTTAGATCATGTCCATTGCTCTGCCCTCAACATTCCTCTTTGTTACTTCTACAATAAACTCAATCAAGTTTGTGAGACATGATTTCCCACTCATAAAGCCATACTGACTATCCCTGATTAGTCATTGCCTTCCCAAATACATGTAAATACAGTCCCTCAGGATTCCCTCCAACAACTTGCCCACCACTGATGTCAGGCTCACTGGTCTATAGTTCCCTGACTTTTCCTTATCACCTTTCTTAAATAATGACACCACATTAGATAATCTCCAGTATTCTGGCACCTCATCTGTGACTATCGATGATACAAGTATCTCAGCAAGGGGCCCAGCAATTATTTCCCTAGCTTCCCACAGAACTCTAGGGTCCTGGGGATTTATCTACTTTTATGCATTTTAAGATATCCGGCATCTCCTCCTCTGTAATATGGACATTTTTCAAGTTGTCACCATCTATTTCCCCACATTCTATATCTTCCATGACCTTCTGCACAGTAAAGAATGATGCAAAATATTTGTTTAGTATCTCTCCCATTTCCTGTGGCTCCACACAAAGACTGCCTTGCTGATCTTTGAGGGGCCCTAATCTGTCCCTAGTTACCCTTTTGTCCATAATGTATTTGTAAAAACCCTTTGGATTCTTCTTAATTCTATTTGCCAAAGCTATCTCATGTCCCGTTTTTGCCCTCTTGATTTCCCTCTTAAGTAAATTCCTACTGCCTTTATACTCTTCTAAGGATTCACTTGAACTCTCCTGTCTCTACCCAACATATGCTGTAACGTTCCCCAATTTCTCAGGGCCAGACAATATCATTACAGTTTGCTTTAGTTAGATTCAGGAGCCTAATTCCAGATTTCATCCAAACTTTTAAGCAATGATCTCTGTAGCGTCAGATAATGGACGTTTAAACTTTTGTACATCCAAATCCTGGCTTGTATAAATCTATCAAATTGCCTCTCAATCTCTTTGCTTCAAAGGACAAAATCCTTATCGCTTCTCCAGACTAACAATAATAACTTCTGGAACCATACTGGTAAATCTCCTCTGCAGCCGCTCAAAGACTGTCACATCCAACTCAAACAAGGCAAAAACCAAACACAAACAATCCAGTTCTGGCTAAACCAGTGGTTTATAAAGGTTCAGCAAAAGGTTCCTGCTTTTGGCCTTAATTCTGCTATTTATGAACCTCTTAAATGTGTTTGCTCTGCTTATCTACAGCACGTGCCTCATGAACCACTTTACCCACAGCACTACTCATTCTTAACTCGATATAATTTCAGGTTCCAAAGGAAGTGCAGCACATTTTGATTTATGTGACACCTTATGAACCAGCACTCTCTGTAAACTGGCACAAATACTGCTAAGTTTACTGTATTATTCTGTCCTGTTATTACAGTTTTTAAATGTATTTATTTACCTCAATGTAAATATACTTTTTGTTCAATTGAACAGCCACACGTAATATCAATAACTGATTCAATTTCGAGTCAACTTCTCCAGAAATATCCTGAAGTCCAAATAGTCAGTTGAGGATGTGAGGTTTACTGCCAATAAGTTTTATTTAAGGAAACATTGCATTATTATGTAAGTGATTTATGCTGTAAATAAAGTATAACAATGATGTGTATACTCCCTACATTATGTTTCTATCACTTACTATCTACTTTTACAATGATTGTGTGGACCTCTTGATCAACTGGAGTATTGATCAACTGATTAATTGGCACATTAATGGTCCCATCATAGCTGTACCAACTTAATAACTGGCGTCAATAGTGGGATCCAGCTCGAAAACTGTGTAAAAAAACCATTCTTTGGAGGATATGTTGCCCAAACTTTGGAAACAGTATGGGATTAAGGAGGTAACATTGAGGGAAACAGCTGTGAGGGGACTTGGGCCGAGATCAACACCAGGAAAGAAGGTGCTCAGTGGGGAGAAGGCTGAGAATGGTGGTTGTGAGGGGACTGGGGCTGCAGGCTGAAGGGCATGCATCCGGCACTATTGAGGTCGTTGTGGGGAGCAGTTGAGCGGCGATTCAGGCTGCGGGTGACACCAGGGAGGATCCATTTGCTAACACTGTCAGTGAGGGCACAGCTAAACCTGAGAGGGTTCACCAAGGGACTCAGGCTGCAAACAGCTACTAGATTCAAACAGTAGGAAAAAGGTCCACCACCGGGAAAACAAAATGGCAGGCCAGTTTGGAATGATGAAACTGTTTGAGGAAGAGTCAAAAAATTGGACTTTATACATGGAACACTTTAATATTCCTTCTTAAAGGCGAGCAAAATGGCTGAGGACATCATGGTATTAGTTTTGTTTTTAAGTACCATTGGGAGCAAGACCTTCATGATTCTGAGGAGTTAGGTGCAACCAGAGAAACCCATAGAGAAAACATTCCAAGAGGTATGTGAAGCGTTAGGAGATTATTCCGCACCAAAGCCACTGATGACCACAGAATGTTTCCATTTTTACAAATTGGTACAGCACAAAGGAGTGTCCATCACTCAATTCATGGTCACCCTAAAAAGGTTAGCAGAACATTGCAAATTCAGAGAGTTCCTCCGAGATGACTTGCAGGACTGTTTGGTGTTATGACACAGCAGTTGACCCCTCTGTTAATTAAACCAACCACCCAGAATAGCTCATCTCGCATTGTAATCTGTTAAAATATGAACCATAGAATCCCAAAGTGTGGAAACAGGCCCTTCAGCCCAACAAGTCCACACAGACCCTCCGAAGAGTAACCCACCCAGACCCATTAGCCAAACCAATTACTCTAAATTAACCCCAACTAATGCACCTAACCTACACATCCCTGAACACTACGGGCAATTTAGCATGGCCAATTCACCTAACCTGCACATCTTTGGATTGTGGGAGGAAACCAGAGCACCTGGAGGAAACCCAGGCAGATGCGGGGAGAATGTGCATACTTCACAGACGGTTGCCCAAGGCGGGAATTGAACCCGGGTCCCTGACATCAGTGCTAATCACTGAGCCACTGTGCTGCCCGGTGCTGCTGAGTGACAGAGAACTCCCAAATTCCATTATTTAAATAAAATAATGTCAGTTTATTCTTTAACTCTAAAGTGAACATTAAACAGCAATTATTCACAACTGTAAGCCCCCTTTCTCTTAACTGCTTATTACCTACCCCCAACTCTATAACAATATACTGTTCCAATAAAACACTTATTAGAATTACATCAACTTAAGTTCAAAAACCATACAGAGACTGTCATCTTCGATGCCCTTCTTCTTTCAGCTGAAGATCTCCCTGGGTCGACTTCTTTCTTTTTACTATGAAAATATTTCATATGTAAAAGTACTTTTGATAGAGAGTGTTCCTAAATTCTTAGCTCTCAATAGCAGTTACTCTGTGTGATTTTTAAAATGCCCAACATCGTCTCGTCTCATTGGTTCGGTGTCGGCAAAACAATAAATTCAAACTCGATTGGGTTTTAGTATCCTGGGTCATAATTTAAACTGATTGGTTAAATTCCAATTGTTGTCAAAACAGCAACCAACCCAGGTGTCTATTTCACAGCCAAATGTTACATATTTTCAATTTTTTAGTACACTCTGAGACTGCTCTTGTCAGCTCTCAGTGCAGAACAGCATTCACTCTTTCTTAAAGGTACAGTATATGCTTTCAACTTCATAACATTGGCTTGGCACCTCCAACATGGAGCCAATCAATGGAAGTCACTAACAAGGAGAGAATAGATTTCAAAGCAGCTTTTGAAATTGCTGGAGCTGTCCACCAGCAAAGCAAACCAGTGGAATGACAATGGCTGGGTGCGTCAAGTCAAGAAAACTGGGCAGAGTGGATCCTTATCCGCAGTAAAGACTGATGTAAAATACTCATTTAGTATCTCCCCAACTCTTGCAGTTCCACACAAAGGCTACCTTGCTGATCTTAAAAGGGTCATATTCTCTCCATAGTTATCCTTTTGTTCTTAATATATTTGTAGAATCCATTTTAATTCTCCTTAACTCTATTTGTCAAAGCTATCTCATGTCCTCGTTTTGCCCTCCTGACTTCCCTCTTAAATCAGGGCAGCACAGTGGCTCAGTGGTTAGCACTGCTACCTCACAGCGCCAGGGACCCAGGTTCAATTCCACCCTCGGGCGACTGTCTGTGTGGAGTTTGCACATCCTTCCCCTGTCTGTGCGGGGTTTCCGCCGGGTGCTCCAGTTTCCTCTCACAATCCAAAGATGTGCAGGTTAGGTGACTTGGCCATGCTAAATTGCCCGTAGTGTTAAGTGCACTAGTCAGAGGGAAATGGGTCTGGGAGGGTTACTCTTTGGAGGGTCGGTGGATTTGTTGGGCTGAAGGGCCTGTTTCCACACTGTAGGGATTCTAATCAAATATACTCTCACTGCCTTAAGACTCTTCTAGGGATTCGTTTGATCCCTGCTGTCTATATATGACATATACTTCCTTCTTTTCCTCGACCAAAACCTCAATTTCTCAAGTTATCCCAGCATTCCCTGTACCTACCTGCCTAGCCTTTCACTCTAACAGGAACATACTGCTTCTGGACTCCTGTTATCTCATTTTTGAAGGCTTCCCATTTTTCAGCTGTCCCTTTACCCGTGAATATTTGCCCCCAATCAACTTTTGAAAGTTCTTGCCCAATACTGTCAAAATTGGCCCTCCACAAATTTAGAACATTAACTTTTAGATGCGGTCTATTCTTATCCATCACTACTTTGAAACTAATAGAATTGTGATCACTGGCTCCAATGTGCTCTCCCACTGACATTTGCCCTGCCTTATTTCCCAAGAGCAAGGTCAAGTTTTATTCCTCCTTGAGTAGGTAAATCCACATACTGAATCAGAAAATTTCCTTGTACACGCTTAATAAGTTCCTCTCCATCCATGTCCTTAGCACTATGGCAGTTACTGTCTATGGCTGCAAAGTTAAAATCCCTTATGATAACGACCCTATTAATCTTACAGATAACTGAGATCTCCTTACAAAATTGCCTCACAAAACTGACTGTTTGGGGGTACAAAGTTAAAAATCACACAACACCAGGTTATAGTCCAACAGATTTAATTGGAAGCACTAGCTTTCGGAGCACTGCTCCACAACCACCTGATGAAAGCTAGTGCTTCTAATTAAACCTGTTGGACTACAACCTGGTGTTGTGTGATTTTTAACTTTGTACACCCCAGTCCAACACTGGCATCTCCGAATCATGACTGTTTGTGGGGGGTGGGGGGGGGAAGGTGGTGAGGTGGATGGCTATACTACAATCCCAATGAGGTGATTAGCCCTTCCAGTTTATCTGGATGATATTTTGATTACTGGATCCTCTGAACAGGAGCATTCAAAAATTTAGAAGGAACTCTAAAATAAATCACAGCACCTACGCCTGCAAGGAAAAAGAGAGGAATCTGAGTTTTTAAAGAATGCCGTTGAGTATCTGGGCCATCTAATTAATGGAGAAGGATTACACAAGACATCCAGGAAGATGGAGGCTGTCATGAAGGCCCCTCGACCCGAGATTGTGTCTCAACTGAGATCGTTCTTGGGATTTGTAAATTATTTTGGCAAATTTGTGACTGATCTAGCAACCATGCTGAAATCCCTGCATTGTTTTCTGGGAACATCAAGCCTCAGAAATTGACCCAAGAATGTGAGGAAGTTTACTGGGAGGTGAAGCAAGCTCTGTAAAGGTTGGAAGCATTAACACATTTCAACTGGAAGCTGCCACTGCAGTTTGTGTGTGACAACTCACCTTATGGGATTGGCCTGTACTGTCACACAACTTGCTGAATAGAAAGGAAAGGCCCATTACGTCTGTATCGAGGGTCATTAACAAAGCCAAAGGAGAAGCATGTCCAAATGGAAAAGGATGGATTGAGCATTGCATTCGGCGTTAAGAAATTCACCAATTTCCTTTACACAGGCACTATGTGCTACTGAGAGACCACAGACCCCTAACCTCCCATACACGAGAATACCGTCAATGGCAGATGCACACCTGCAAAATGGGCATTGGGTTCTGTCAGCCTACTCATACGAGATCAAACACTGATGGGTGGAGAAGCACAGCATGCAGATGCTGTATCAATGCTGCCACTGCTGGAGAATAAAGATTTCCCAAATGGAAAGTGAAAATTATGTACTATTCCCAGGATGAAAAGGTGCTGGTGTCAGCAAATCATGGATCGAACGTAATATGGAATGATCTGGGTGGTGAGAGGGAGGACCATTCATACAAACTGCCCAGATGTATGCTCTTATCATCCAAGAGGTGGGAATTGTTTGTATCAGACAGGCGTTTAATGTAAGGAATGTGGTGCAAATAAAGGAAATATCAAGAAGCTATTTTGGTGGTTGAATGTGGACTCCCAGATTAAGGAGAAAGTGGGATCATGCAAATGCTGCCCAGATTCATGTTGATTTTGCGGGACCAATAGAGGGACAGTGTTACTAGTGAACATGGATTCCCACTCCAAGTGCCTCAAGATGTTGGTCATGAAGGCAGTATCATCGGAAGCAATGAAAAACCGATTGGTGAAATAATTGCCAGGCTCGGGAACACTAAACAAGTTATGAGTGACTATGGCCCAGTTTGTGATGCAAGTGTTCAAGCATTACCTGGAAAATCACGCAGTCAGACATGTGAGATTCACTCTGTACTACCCTGTGATAAATGGCCAGGCGGAGAAATTTGTTCAAACCTTGGAGTAGGTCCTAAAGCCCTCACCAGGGACGGCGAATCAACACGTTCCTCAGCATGTACAGAAACACACCTCAAGGGATGACAAAGTGCTCAGTAACATCCTTAATAGAGTCATAGAGTCATCAACTTGTACAGTACGGAAAAAGATACTTTAGTCTAACTCGTCCATGCCGACCAAATATCCTATATAATCTAGTCCCATTTGTCAGTGGTTTGCCCATATCCTTCTAAATCCTTCCTATTCATAGATCTATCCAGATCCCTTTTAATTGTTGTAATTGTACCTGCTTCTACCACTTTCTCTGGCAGTTTATTTCATATATGCACCACCCTCTCTGTGAAAAATTTGCCCCTTAAGTTCTCACCTTAAACCTCTGCCTTCTCGTTTTGGAGTCCCCTACTCTTAATGTTCAACTGCCAGCTGAGAACCATATTTGACTTACTGTGTCTGGATCAGACCAGAGAGATACTAGAGCAGGGCGGCACAGTGTCTCAGTGGTCAGCACTGCTGCCTCACAACATCAGACACCCGGACTCGATTCCAACCCCGGGCAACTGTCTGGGTGCAGTTTGCACATTCTCCCCATGTCTGTGTGTTAATCTTCCGAGTGCTCTGGTTTCCTCCCACAACCCAGGTTAGGTGAATTGGCCATGTCAAATTGCCCATAGTGTTCAGGGCTGTGTAGGTTAGGTGCATCAGTCAGGGGTAAATGAAGCATAATAGGGTAGGGAAATGGGTCTGGGTCGAGGTGGACTAGTTCGGCTGAAGGGCCTGCTTCCACACTATGGTGATTCTATGAACTCCATGAAAAAATCAAGAAGGATAAATGGTCACAAGGACATGAATCTCAAGGCTGAGAGTATTCCAAAGAGGAGAGATCATGTTAGCCTGAATTTATATGTCTGTGGAAAAATGGATCGTAGTAGCAGTGGTGGCTCAAATGGTACAGACTAAGGATGAACTGGTCTGGAGGAGACCTGCGAACCAGCTGGTCACTGTACCTCAGGGGCATGTCCCTCACAATACAGGACTGGTCCAGATGGAATCAGGGGTTTGACAGTGTCATGTGTCTCCAATCCAGAATTGATCATATCCAGGGAAGATACAACAGCAACATCACAGGGCAAATACAGCCAATCAGAGAGGGACATAACCAAAAGAGAAAATGCTGGAAAATCTCAGCAGATCTGGCAGCATTTGTAAAGAGAAAAAAAAGCTGACGTTTCGAGTCTAACTGACAAAGGGTTAGTTAGACTCGAAACGTCAGCTCTTTTTTCTCCTTACAGATGCTGCCAGACCTGCTGATATTTTCCAGCATTTTCTCATTTGGTTTCAGATTCCAGCATCTGCAGTAATTTGCTTTTATTTAGAGAGGGACATATCTGTGGAAGAAAGGAGCTTACGGAAGCTCAAGATACTACAGTATATAGGCTCCCGAGACGAGGAGATGGTGTTCTCGGAACTGTTATCACCCAACAGGCTAATCATGTCAATGTAGTCTATGGACAGAACATCTTGTGAAAAGGGGAAGTGACTGTTCGTCCATTGTTTGGCTATAACGTGTACAGATCATAGGATAGGCGGAGGTGGGTACTGCAGATGCTGGAGATTAGAGTCAAGATTAGAGTGGTGCTGGAAATGCACAGCAGGTCAGGCAGCATCTGAGGACCAAAAAAAATGACGTTTTGGGCAAAAGCCATTCATCAGCCCCCAGAATCATACGATCCCTACAGTGTCAAAGCAGGCCATTTGGCCCATAGAGTTTATACTAGCCCTCCAAAGAGTATCACATTCCTTTACCGTATCCCTGTAACCTTGCATTTCCCATGGCTAATCCACCTCGCCTGCGCATCCCTGAACACAATGGGGCAATTTAGCATAGCTAACCAACCTAACCTGCGCATTTTTGGACTTGATAATCTTGATAATATTTTTTATTGGTGGGATGTGGGTGTCACTCACTGGCCAGCATTTATTGCTCGTACTAGTTGACCCATAACAGGTGGTCGTGAGCTATCTTCTTGAACTGCTGCTGTGGGTTGACCCACAATGTGGAGGGAAATGTGTATTAATGGGAACTTTAAAATAAAGGGGCAGTTGTGTTCTGTATGTAGTTGGGGGTCGGCCCCTTTAAAGCTGGTCCAGTCTGGAACTGACTGTGGAAGTGTGAGTATCATCAATAAAGTGTTTTGGTTTACAATTTGTCAAACATGGGTATAATTCCTGGTTCCCAAAGGAATAGAATCACAGAATCCCTACAGTGGTGATGCAGGCCATTCAGGACATCGAGTCAGCATTGACCCTCCCAGTAACATCCCATCCAGGACCACCCTATCCCCAAAATCCGGCAATTACCATGAATAATCTAACCTAGTTTACACAGTACAGACAATTTGGCAGAACAATCCACCAACTCAAACACTGTCACATCCTTCCCCACACACTCCCTCTCCAACCTTTCCACCTTCCAAATCGCCACACCCCCGGCCCCGCCCCTCCCGTCGTCTTCGCCCCGCCCACCCGGCCCCGCCCCACCCGTCCAGTTCTCAGCCCCCGCCCATCCGGCCACGCCCCTCCTTTCCAGTTCTCTCCGCCCCTTCTCCGGCCCCGCCCCCTCCTGTCGCGAACGACTCGCCCATCCGGCCACGCCCCCTCCCGTCGTATTCGTCCCCGCCCCCTCCCCTCCGCCGTGCGTACAACGTGCCCGGCTCCCGGCCGGTGGGCGGTGTGTGCGCAGGCGCTGTGTCTCTGCCCCGCCCCTCAGTCAGTGGCTCGAGATGGCGGTTGTGGCGGCTCAGGTGGTGGAGCTGGACATTGAGGAGCAGCAGGTAACTGTGGGCCTGAGCCCCGGGAGCGGCGTGCTCCTGCTGTTCCCCCATCCCCGACACTGCGAGGGTCAGCCTCCAGGTCTCGGGGGGGGGGGGGGAGAAGGGGTGTCAGGGGGTGGAGGTGATGTCGGGATAGGGAGAAGGGGGAGGGTGATGGGGCAGAGGTGGGAGGGGGAGGTTGGGAGGTGCGTCGTACAGCACAAAACAGACCCTTCGGCCCAACTGATCCATTCTGGCCAGGTTTCCCCAAACTGTACTAGTCTGATTTGCTTACGTTTGGGCCGTCTCCCTCTAACCTGACAGACGAAGTTGTAGATGCAGGTGCTGTTAGGACATTTAAAAGACGTTTCGATAGATGCACGAATAGGAAATGTTTAGAGGGACAGGGGCCCAAGCACAGGCAAGTGGTTCTGGTTTAGTCTGGGAAACTTGTTTGGCATGAATGGGTTGGGCTCAGCAATCTGTTTCTGTGCTGTATGACTCTCTGATTCTCCCACTTCTGGTAGCTCATCCTATATGCACATCATCTGTGTGAAAATGTTGTCCCTCAGGTCCCTTTTGAATTGTTCCCTTCTCACCTTAAACCTATGTGTTCTCATTGTGGACTCTCCTACCTTGGGGAAAAGACTTTGGCTAATCACTTTATCCATAAACCTCTGGAAGTTCACTCTATCAGCCTCTAATGCTCCAAGGAAAAAAAACCTGAAATCTTTCAGTCTCTGTAACATCCTTGTAAATCTTTTTTGCATTCTTTCCTGTTTAATTAAATCCTTCTTTTAGCACGATGACCAGAAATGTGCACAGTAATCCAAATGTGGCCTTGTCATTGTCATGTACAGGTGTAACATAGTGACCACCCCTGTATTAAATGCTCGGACCAATGAGGAAGTGGTGGTAGGGGAGAGGGCACACTGGTGACCAGAGGAGATGTAGAGAGGGTGGGAGAGGAAGGGGAAAGTGAAGGCAGGGGAGAGAAGAGGGCCTCAAGTGAAGGAGGCCCCTTGTAGGCTGAAGTACTGAACCTTCTGAAAGTGGGCAGTGATGTTAAAGGGTACTTAAGGCTTGTCATCCACCCTGTGCCTTTTAGCAGCATTAGTCCAGTTGGTCCAGGGTGGCCTTGCCAGAGCCTCTGGACTGTGCAGTCTTCTCTCCAGTCACTACTGCTACTTGAGAGAATGGGCATCTTGGGTTGTGACCCACAATTTGGGGAACCCTGATGTAATAATTTGAACCTGAAAATAGCAAGAGTTTGTACTTAAATGATATGTTGTTGTGTGTCCAATCCAATCCAATTCCCTGCCTTGTTTCTGTGGAGACAGTTATCATTCAGGTGCTTGTATAGCACAAATTGCTGATTGGAATACAAATTTCTGTTCCTATTGGTATGCATAACAAATTTGGTTTCTTTTCCTCTTGGCACTAAAAACCAAAACATAAAATTCCATATTGTTACCTTAATAGTTTTATAAGATGTATAACTGAAGTACATCAGATACAGAGACAGATGGTCAATATCTTGTGAAACTGTGAATTCTGTCATGACTTCACTGAATATTATGCAAACCTAACAAATTCTTTTGTTCATAGATAGATCTCTTAAAATTTCCTTCAGATGATGACCAATGGAGGTAAGCAATGCTGTGATTAATACATGGTCAGTTCGGCTATAATGTGGTTGTTCCATTCTTGTGCAATCCCATGTTATAAGAAAATAGTGCAATAGCAGCACCATTTAAGCTAATAGGGCTGGAATCATATTATGACCAATAGATGCTTTAAAAGTTCACGCTTTAGAAAGTGTCCCCAACTCGTCTATCATGTTATTAGTGAATTCACATTAACGAAACACATTTCATAGCAGAATGACCTGTAATTTTCTTTCATAAAATTTAAATGTTATAAAGAGCTTTTTTTCTTGTATTGGAGCTAATTTAGTATATTACACAAGTGCAATATTAGTGTGCATCCTGCTTTAAAGCCCAAGTGAAAATTTCTAGTTATAAGAAATCTTTTAAAATCTTGCAGGTACCTGTAAGAATAATAAAGTTTTAATGGCAGGGGATTTTAACTTAGACTGGGACTGCTGCAGTGTTTAGGGCTTGGATGGACAGGAATTTGTGTGTACAAAATTTTCTGATTCAGTATGTGGATACACCTGTTAGAGAAGGTGCAAAATTTGACCTTCGCTTGGGAAATAAGGCAGGACAAGTGACTGAGGTGTCATTGGGGCCAGTGATCATAATTCTAGTTTTAAACAGTTATGGTAGAAGATTGACTTGATCTAAAAGTTGAAGTTCTAAATTGCACTAAGACCAAATTTGACAGTATTAGGCAAGAACTTTCAAAAGTTGATGGGGAGAGATTATTCACAGGTAAAGGGACAGCTAGAAAGTGGGAGATCTTTAAAAATGAGATAATGAGAGTTCAGAGTTTGTTCCTGTTTTTGTGCAAAGGCCAAGCTGGTAGGTGTAGGAATACTGGATGACTAGAAAAGCTGAGGTTCTGGTCAAGAAAAAGAAGGCACTCGAGGGGGGGAAAAAGGGGGACGTGAGATGTCTTTGGAAAATAGGGTTAATGAAAATCCAGAGATTCTACAAATACATTAAGGGAAAAAGAGTAACTAGGGAGAGAATCAGTGCCCCTTAAAGATTAAACGGCCATCTATGTGTAGAACCAGAGGAGATGGATGAGATACTAAATGAGTATTTCACATGAGTATTTACTCTGGAGAAGGATATGGAAGCTAGAGAACTTGGGGAAATAAATAGTGATGTTGTGAAGGATTTCCATATTACAGCATTAAGATGGCTAAATCTCTGGGACCTGATCAGGTGTATCCCAGACCTTTGTGGGATGCCAGGGAAGAGATTGCTGGGGCCCCTTGCTGAGATATTTATGTCATTGATAGCCACAAGCGAGGTGCCAGAAGACTGGAGATTGGCTAATGTGGTGCCATTATTTCAGAAAGGTGGTAAGGAAAAGCTGGGCCACAATAGACTGGCGAGCCTGATGTCAGTGGTGGGGTAATTTGTTGGAATGAGACAAGAGTTGCATGCATTTGGATAGGCAAATTAGGGATAGTTGGCATGGCTTTGAGAGTAGGGATTTGTCTCACTGGATAGTTTTTGAAGAGGTAGCGAAGAAGATTGATGAAGGCAGAGCAGTCGACATGTGTTTGGACTTCATCAAGCTGTTTGACGAGGTTCTGCATGATAGACTGGTTAGCAAAGTTAGTTCAAATGGAATCCAATAGGAGCTAGCCAATTGGATACAAAATTGACTTGAGGGAATGAGACAGAGGGTGCTAATGGAGGGTTGTTTTTCGGATTGGAGGCCTGTGACCAACAGTGTGCCACCAGGACCGATGCTGGCTCCATTGCTTTTGACATTTATAAATGATTTAGATGTGAATATGGGAGGTAGGATTAATAAGTTTGCGGATAACACCAAAATTGGTGTAGTGGCCAGTGAAGACGATTATCTCCAAATGCAACGGGTCCTTGATCAGTTGGATTAATGAGCAGAGTGGCAATGGAGTTTCATTTAGTTAAATGCAGGTGTTGCATTTTGGAAAGACAAATTAGGGCAGGACTTATACAGTAGGAAAAAATGTTGTGAAACTCGAAAGGGTTCAGAGAAGATTTACAAGGATTGGAAGATTGGAGATATAGAGAAAAGCTGAATTCCCTGGAACATCAGAGGCTAAGGGGTGATCTTATAGAATTTTATAAAACTGAGGGGCATGGATAGGGTGAAAAGCCAAAATCTTTTTCCCAGGCTAGGGGAGTCTAAATGTAGAGGGCATAGGCTAAAGGTGAGAGAGGCATGATTTTAAAAGGACCTAAGGGGTAACATTATTTCATGCTGAAGGTGCTGCATGTATGGAGTGAGCTGCCAGAGGAAATGGTGGAAACTGGTACAATTACAATATTTAAAAGACATCTGGATGGGTACGTGAATAGGAGTGGTTTAGAGCGATAAACGCCAAATGCTGGAAAATGGGATTATATCAGTTTAGGATATCTGGTCAGGATGAACAAGTTGGACTGAAGTATCTGTTTCAACTCTGATCAATTGTTGACTAATTTAAGCCTTTGTGTTCTTTCTCCAGCCTTGATTTTTTTTAAAATTCCAAGGTATACTGATACTCTTATTGATTTGAAAATGTTTTTGCAAACTCTGTATTGATTTTCAGTGCTTCTGTTATTCAAAGATCATAATAGTTTAGTGTTTCACTTTTTGTCTAGGGACTAGGATGATTCACTAGTGTTTTGGTGGTTTGTCAGTCAGCTTGCTGTCTGTTCACCTTGCCAAATGTTTCTGTTGGGCTACCTTGCTTGTCTCTCACTTGTCCCCTCTGTCCTCATATCTGACTACTTCATTATGCCCATTGTCATCCAATTACTTCTGTTTCCTCACTTATCCTCTCCCTTATGGGAAAATCTGCACGTTGTTACGTAACAATATTCTGTTGCCATTTTTTGATTGTTAGGTTTGAATTTGCCAGCTGCATCATGTAGAAAATAAAATTTGCTTTCAGAATAATTCATTCTTTGCTGCACACTGTATGGGCATCAGGTTGTTATTAATTTCTGATTGTTATAATTGCTACATTATGTTTTAGTATCTCTCATCTGCTTGGTCTGCCATATTCCACCCTCTATTTTCTCGCTAGGATCAAGTCCCCTTCACCCTGGGTTAGTTAAACTACATTCCTTGTAGTTCCTTGTTTTTTTAGTGCTTATATTTGTTTTCAGATTACTTCATCATGCCCCACCACACATCTGTAGTTTTCTGCAGCCTCTCAATTTTCTCAGATATGTTACCCTCCAATTCTGTCTCCTTGCATTTCATGATTTTAATTGCTTGACCACTGATATTCATGCCTTCAGCTGCTGAGGCTCTAAGGTTCCTTACCTAAACTGCTGTCCCCTCTCTACTTGTGTCTCTGATTCGATATGAATCAATTTTTTGATCATCTGCCTTAACATTTATAGAATCTTGTACTAATGATTCTGAATCACTTAGTGTCAGATTTTGTTTGATAACATTCCTGTGAAGTGCATTTGGGGTCTTTTACTCTGTTTAAAGTGATGTAATTGTAAATTGTTATATTGTATCTTGCTGTTAGAGGTAAAATAATGTTTGGGCCTTATTGAGCAAATTTCATAAGTTGGTAAAATACAGAACTAGTGTATAATTAGCTGAAGTGAGAAATTGAAACTGTTTGTATAAGACTAGTGAAAATGGACATTGTTGAGCTACAACAGAGGAAATGTTTACATCTACTCTATCCTATACTTAATATATGAGAGCTTGATGCATAGTACAAAACAAAATAATTAATTCCCAATTAGAGTTCTTCATCTTGAACACCAAGTAAGAAAGTACTGGAAGTTCAAGTACTGTCAAATAATAAGGTCACAAGACAAATTCTTTTGTCTCCAGGTTTTTTAAATTCTTGGAAGTTTTAAATTTATTTGAGGCAAGTTATCCTGATGAAAATCGAGACATTAACCCCGGTATTGTAAATCTGGGAGTTATCTGTTTCTGTTCGTGTCATGTAACCAATTGGATACATTTTGCTTTATATAGTGAAAGATCATATTTTTTTCTGTTGAAAGCATTACAGTAATGTTGATTGAATATTTTAGCAAGCAGTGGAAAGATCTTGTTCAAGAAAAATGTGTAGGAGAAGCCACATTAGGAATAAACATGACCAATTTCATGGGTCCTTTTGAGGTAGATATGAACATTTTGTAGAAATTACAGAAAATTAATCCTTTTTGTAAACAGAGGCCTTCACTGGAATATTACCTAATTAATTTGAAATGTTCAGCTACTTTTCTTAAGCAATATGCAATTCAATATCAACTTTTTTGCAACCTTTGTAGAGTGCATAATGCCAAGGTACATGCAAAACACCGTGGACATGAAGCTATGCATGCAGAAATGGTGCTTATTCTTATTGCCACCCTCGTAATAGCTCAGATTGTGCTAGTCCAGTGGAAACAGCATCATTGTAGATCATATAATGTGAGTTTTATTTTCAATCTTATGCCTTCAAATTTACATTTTGTTGATATACAAGCAAACACCAATTGTTTCTCCCAGTTTTTAGCAGTCTTGTTGCTCAGACCAGCAGAAGGTATCATAATAAATTTGAGATGAGGCAGACTGTTTAGCCAGAGCTTTGTCCTGTGCTGCACCTGATCTGGAATTGATAAATATTGCGTCATGGTACTGTACCCAGCTTTGTCATCCCTCACCAAAAGTTAAAATTAAATATTGTAAGTCTGTGTATATAAACAATTTTGTAACAGTTCTAGCTACTTGGTTTAAATAAAGCTTGTAATTTCACAGTTTGTACATGTTAAAATCTTGACTACAGCAAACTGAACATTCACCAAATGTTTCTTTTGTCCATCTCCTTGTTGCTTTTCAATTGCAAGTATAAATATCTAACAAAGCTATGTTCTGGTAATAAGAAACGTTAATATTGATCCTGTTGAAGCCTGCATACAGATGTCAGGTGGCTGTAGGCAAGTTAAGAAAATGTACCTGTTCGCAAACTAAGTTTGAACTTAACAGATGACTTGATCTGAATTGGTTCTTTATGTTCCATTATTACTAATGGCTTTAATAGAACAGCTTGTTCATATTGTGGAAATTTTGATTGGGTTTGTGCAGCTGTGATGCAGACAAACCTGTAATCATAATGGTGTGAAACATGGATCTTAATTTGTATGCAGTTTGTTACTCAGATTTCAGTTAGTGTAATGGATCTAATGTTTGTTGCTGTTGTGAAGTTAATGGATAGCTTATTTTAGCTGTAATGATGCAATATCTGCTGTTACAGCATGGCATTTCACAATCAAATGTGTTGTCCATTTTTAAAACACCTCATTTTAACAAGTAATTTCAATTGATATTTGCCAAAAAAAAGCATTCATTCTTGTTTTGAAATAATGGTAATAAAAAGAACAGACGTGCTTATTGGAAAGGAAATTGGGAGAGAATGCCATCTTATTCTGAGACCTTTCTGGATCGTAATAATTGCTGCCATTTAACATAAGTTATTGCAAAACTGTACAGTAGTAAAATTGTGTGGCCCGTGGCAAAATGTGACCAGGCATTTTGCAGACTTGGTACTCGGGCATTGTAATTGTAAAACAAACATTTGAGTATTCTTTGATTTATTTTTTAAAATTGTGAACTATTTGTTTTACTGCCACCTTTTTTTAAAACAATCAATTTTTAAAGTATATATGCTGTTTGATTATCCCTGCTAGCTAATTTTGTATTAGTTGCAGAATGAGCTGCTGGTGGTAAAAGAAAACTAATTTTCTCCTCCTTAACCATTGGCTTACCAATCATCCACAATAAATATTATAAACTTAACGTAAAGCAATTAAAAATGTGAATTGCAACTGTTATTTATGTCTGTATACTCGCCAAACTGTAAATTCAGTCAACTTTATGAACTTCATTTGCAAGACAAGCCAGACTAAAAATCAGTAGTGATAAATTAAACGTCCTGCTGCCATCTAATTATTTAGACCCCCACTTTCGGATTTGCTTGAGTCCAGGTCCTGTTTAGCTCATTTAAGCCATTTTAATGAGAAAAACATTTAGCCTTTGGGCAACAGTCTGATTTGTCAGGAAATTCCATGGGATATGATGTATGGATAAGTAAAATTTGTGCTAATATAATCCAGATGGTAATGGTGCCATTAAACAATAAAGTAGATTGTGTTTTTCTATATCCAGATGTTGACTGTAGCAGCAACAATACTATTGAGTGCAGATGCACAACTGTCTTATTTTATCAACTGACTACTGAATTTTGCACAGTCCAGCAGAGAGCATATCCATAACACATTAATTGTTCTAGAAATACATATTAACACTTTTTCTGGATTCTAGAGCATTGCATAAGTTAATGTATTGCATCACACAGTTGAAATAAATTGATACCTAATTCACTTACCCAGTGAAATAAGCTTGGAAAGTTTGAAATTTTCCTGAATAAGAATGTATATCTTGATCAAAATAAGTACATTTAATTTCAGAAGTTGTTTACCTATTCTTCCAGTTAATAGCCGCTTTTTTGGAAATAAATCTATTCCTACATTGGTGTTGTGAGGCTACAATTAATCACAAGTACATTACTGCATTACAACTACAGTTTTTAAGAAAAAGTTCCTTGGCTCATTGATCTAAATGAATCAAATTATGTTGAAAATACAAAAGACACATCCACACTATACAGCAATGCTAATATTGTAATCTAAATACATTTTGTGCTTTGATTTGGATAAAAAAATTATTTAATGAAGATAAAAAACTGGAATTTTTAGGCAAGGGTTACATCACCATTAGATTCATATTCTGACCTGGGTGTAGATTGACTCCAACTTACTAAATTAAGATGAACACGAAAAAGCCCTTGCCCAAAAATACCAGTTTTTCTGTTCACTATTTGTATCCAAACCAAAGTGCAAATGTATTTACATTACAATAATGATAGCATTACTGCATAGTGTTTAAATGCTTCTTATGTTTTCAACCACACCTGATTCATTTAGATGGTAAATCATCAATGAGCCAAGTAAGGAACAGTTTTTCAAACTGTAGTTGTAATGTAATCACATTATACTAGCAAGCCATCAGTATGATAGTGAGATTTGGTTAATAGATTTTCTGTAATTTTATTTTTTCAGACTTTTGAAATCCTGAATATCTTTAACATGAATAGCAAATTCTAATTGTGGCATGGTTTACAACAAATTCATGCCATGATAAAACTGGGTCATTAAATGGATAATTTGCCAAGCTATGAAAGTAAACTGGATATACTAACTTTGTTTAATAAATGCTCATAATGGACTTATGTATTTTCTTTGACAGCTGGTCACCCTGCTGCAGATGTGGATTGTTCCTTTATATTTCACAGTAAAACTTTACTGGTGGCGCTTTCTCTCCACGTGGGGAATGTTCTCTGTTATAACCAGTTATGTCATCTTCAGAGCTACCCGCAAACCTCTTTCTGGAAGAACACCACGGTATGTACTTAAGTGAAAATTTGAGGTTTTTTTTCTCAGCATTGATTTCTTCTGCCTTGAGTGACCAAATAATGAGCAATTTATAATTAACATTGATATAAGTGATACAGGTAGATGCAGTTTTATTGCACACCTAGAGCATTTTTGAATTCCTCATGACTGGCAAGAAACAAGAGTAGACAACTTAATGATTGATACAGCAGGCTCAAAGCATTAAGATTATAACTGATCTGATTTTTAACCTCCACTCTGTTCCTGCATACTCCAGATAATCATTCACTCCATTGATCTGCATATTGTTAACAAAACACTTTGTTGGAAGATCTGTAATTTTATGTACATCTTAAAAATTCTTCTTTGTGATGGTTTAACCAAAGAAGTTATTAATATTTGTAAGGTACAATTATTGAAATCAACATTAAGCAATTCAGAATCCTGCTTGCAATTCTTGTTTGATGCAACTGTGTTTTTAAGAGCTGTATTCTCTACTCATTTGACTATTCAGATTTTGTTTAAAAACAGTTGGAACGGTTCCATTAGCTTGTATACTAACCTTTGACAGTTTTATCGAGTTGCATCTTTTAGTCATGGTTTATTCTTTCTTTAGCTTCTTGATGTAAACAGAATCTTGGTAACATTTGTTCAATCAATTGATTAACGTCTGTGCATCACAATTTTCTAGTATACATTTATTGAAAACCTGCCACCATAACCTGAAGCATTGTATTTAGAATACAAATAATTGTTTGTATGTGCTATACATATTTTGAGATGCTGGTCACTGAGTCAGAAGCTATGTAGTTTGCAAGCATATGGGACTTTTATGTTGTGTAGGTATAAATGTCTAGGTATTGATTCACTTTGACCAAATAAGTCATATTCAGTTTGTTTTCTCATTTATTTGACCCCCACTGATGACTTTTTAGGCATAGAAATGAACAAGTGGTCTATGAAGCACCTTTAACCTACTGAGCCATTCAGCAAGATCAGAGCTGATCTTTGGCCTCATTAAAAGCTTTTTGAAAAAAATGGCAAGTCGTTTTTCACAATATGAACAATTGCTCATTTAAGTGTATAGACTAGCCATCAGTGAAGATTTTAGTTTTTTTTTCTAAAGTCTACTTTAATTTTAATTCTAGAAGTTGTTTATATTTTCTCCTAATTAATGCAATCAGTTTTTAAATAGATTAGTTGTTATGAATGATGCAGTTGTTATGCTATCATTGACTCTGTAAATGACACCACCAGATTTGGTTCCATATTTATGATCTGGTGGTGAAAAGTGCTGCAATTTTATGAAATACTTTTACTGATTTAAGTGGATATTTAATGTGCTGTGTGCAAAAGTACCAATTTTTCTGGTATTTATCAATTTTTTTTTGTATGGATAGAAATTCAGAAGTACAAGTGTTAACTGTGCCAAGTAAATTAATATTGCTGTAATATTGTAATGCTTTGTTTTCCCCAGCAGGATTTGATTCTATTATTCCCCAAATTTATGTTAGCCAATAAATCATTAAGCTAAGGTCTGACTTTTTTTTTGGTTGAGACCTTCTGCATTGTTGAGACAAAGTAAATGCCAGTAAATGCACAAGTAGCCAGAAAGTAATCTATTTTCTGATATTTCTTTGGTGATTAAGAAAATACACTTGTTTGAGAAAGTCAGTATTTATTTTTAGTATTGTGATTCTATGTGATGGTATTATTAGACCAAGTCATATCCCAGAATGAAATCTAGCTTGATCATTTTGTTTTAAATGTGGTATACATTTACTGAAACAAAGTCACAAAAATCTACAAAGTTTAGTTAATAACAGAGCAAAAATGTTATGTAAAGGCAAAAACAGAAAACAAGGTTGAGATATAAAACACATTCAGACAAAAATCTTAAATTCAGCAATCCATTTTTGAATACCAACACACTAGTGATTCGCATCCGTAGAGATTGTTCCTCTATATCAAATATTTAAGTTCAACTTAGATTCTTCCCAGTTCTTTCCTGTGAATTGTGAAGTCCACTTACTGAATACTCACAGAACGGAGTTAAAAATCACGCAACCACCTAATGAAGGAGCGGCGCTCCAAAAGCTAGTGTGCTTCAATTTAACCTGTTGGACTATAACTTGGTGTTGTGTGATTTTTTTTTTAAACTTTGTACACTCCAGTCAAACACCGGCATCTCCAAATCACAAAACGGAGAGCTTAGAAGTTTGCAGGTTACTTAATGTTGAAAAAGTCTTAACTCCTGGTCTGGAAGGTGCACAAGCTAAACTTTTCTCCGAATAAAACCATGTTAGCACGTGTGTAGGAAAGAACTCCAACTGCTGCTCTTAGAATTTGGCTTTGAGCTGGATTGTTGACTGGGGACACTGGAGCGTCCATGAAACTGAGAGAATTGTGGATAGCATATACAGAACAGTAGAGATGGTAATACCGCAGGTTAAGATTCCACAAGAAGAGAGGGTTGGGTAGCCACTGGCCAGAATAAGAGGACAAAGTGAACAATGCAGAGATTCCCATTGCCATTCCTTTGCAAAACAACAGAATGCTACTTTGGATACTATTGGCAGGGGGACAATAGCTTTCCAGGGGAAATGAGTAACATCCAAATTCTTTGCACAGCAGTTGGCTGTACTGCACGGGTGAAGAGAAAAAAAGTGAGAGATTGCAATAGTCTGGGGAATCAATTGTAAGGATAATAGCTAGATGTTTCTGTAGCTGCAAACAAGACTTCAGGATGGTGTATTGCTGCTCTGGTGCTGAGGTCAAGAAGGAGAGAGTGGACAGTCAGTGGTCATGCTACACATTGATATCAATGACAGGTTTATAAAATAGGATGAGGTGCTAAAAGCCAGACATAGAGCTAGAACTCAATTGGAATGTAGAATCTCAAAGGCGGTGATTTCAGGATTACTGCCTATGCCATGTGCTAGTCAGTTGAAATAAGGTATCGATTGAATGTGTGGCTAGAAAGATTGTGCAAGAGGTTGGGGTGGGGGGGACAATCAGATTCCTGGGATATTGAGACGGGTTCTGGTGGAGGTAAGTGCAATACAAACTGGGTGGGTTACATCTAGACAGGGCCAGAGCTGAAAACGTAGGGCGCAAATTTGCTAATGTGGCTGGAGCAAGTTGAATTTAGAATGGCAGGGATATGGGAAACTCACCAGAGTGACACAGGCGGCACGGTGGCTCAGTGCTTAGCACTGCTGCCTCACGGTGCTAGGGTCCCACATTCGATTCCAGCCTCGGGCAACTGCCTGTGTGGAGTTTGCACATTCTCCCTTTGTCTGCGTGAGTGCTCCGGTTTCCTCCCTCAGTCCAAAGATGTGCAGGTTAGGTGAATTGGCCATGCTAAATTGCCCATACTGTTAGGTGCAGGGGTAAATATAGGGGAATGGGTCTGGGTGAGTTGCTCTTCGGCGGGTTGGTGTGGACTTGTTGGGCCGAAGGGCCTGTTTCCACACTGTCGGTAATGTAATAAAAAAAAAACAAGGACAGTTGTAAAAGAAAGAACAGTAAAATACAAAAAAACTGGTAATCAAGGACAGGAAGCAAACAGGACCATTAGGATGATTAAAGATTCGCAGAATTATACAGTGCACAAGAGGCTCATTGAGTTTGCATCAAAAAAACCTTCTCTAAATCTGCTAGTCCTACTTTCCAGTATTTGATCCATAGTCATTTCAAGTGCTCATCCAAGTATTTAATGGCAAGAAGGCAAGTTTAAAGGCTTGGTATCTTAATACACAAAACTTTCAGAGTAAATTAGAAGAACTGGCAATGCAAATCAAGGTAAAAGGATCTGATGCTGCAGTCATTATAGTGATACGATTAAGGAGATCAGAAGTGGAATTTTGGAAAGACAGAATGGAAGGAAAAGGTGGTTGGATAGCACTATTAATAAGATGAAATGAAGACAGTTGGGGTGGAGAGAATCTAGGTTTGGAGTCCATTTGGGTGGAAATTTTAAAAAGAAAAAGAAGATATTGACAGGAATAGTGTTTTAGCCCCCAAATCAGTATCCTCACTGTAGGAGTGGATAAAAATGTGATACAGGGGCAAACATTTGGCTGGAATTGTACCTGGCATATAGGAAGATGATTGTGCTTGTTGGAGGTCACTAATCTCAGTTCCAGGGCATCTCTATAGGAGTTCCTCAGGGTAGTGTCTTAGGACGAACCATTTACAGCTACTTCATCAAAGACTTCCTTCCATCATCAGGTCAGAAGTGGGAATGTTCACCAATGAGTGCACAATGTTCAGCACCATTTGTGACTCCTCATACTGAAGCAGTCTGTGTTCAATATTCAGGTTTGGGCTGACACATGGCAAGTAACGTGCATGGAACAGAAATGCCAGCCAATGACTACCTCCAATAAGAAACAATAACCACCACTCTTGGACATTCAGTAGTGTTACCATCAATGAATCCCACATTCTGTGGATTACCATTGACCTGAAACCCAACTGATTTGCCATAAAAATAGTGGCTACAAAAGCAAGTCACAAGGCTGGGACTACTGGATGAGTGCAGCTCTTAACAACACTCAGAAGCTTGACACCATCTAGGGCAAAGCAACCCACTTGATTGGCAGCACATCCACAAACATCCACACTCTTCTTCAGTGCTGTGTACACACTGCTGCTGTTAAATGTGAAGCTGAAATTCACCAAAGATCCTTGAACAGCACCTTCCAAGCTCAGAACCACTTTCATCTTGAAGGACGAGGTCAGCAGATATATGGAAGACAACAAGCTGCAAGTTACCCTCCAAGGCATTCACCATCCTGACTTGGAAATACATGACCATTTTTCACTGTTGCTGGGTCAAAATCCTGGACTTCCCTCCTTAAGCGCATTACGGATCAATCTGCAGCACATAACTGCCCTGTTGAACCACTGCAATCCACCATCAGCTTTAAGAGCAGCTAGCAACAGGCAATAAAAGTGCTTGCGAGCTAACGACACCCAAGTCCCATCAGTGAATTAAAGAAAAAAAAAGCCATAGAAGCATGTAAAAAGATAGAGCTATAATTATGAGTGACTTTAATCTTCAAGTTGATTGGGTTAATCAAGTTAGAAAGTGTAGCTATGAGTGCAAGAGAGTATTTCTTGGAGCAATATGTCATGGAGCCAACCAGGGAACAGGCTATCATAAACCTGGCAATGGGTGATGAGGCATATTTAATAAATGACCTCAGTAAAAGATCCCTGAAGAAGTTGTGCACATAACATGACAATTTAATATTTAGTTTGAGTAATTAGACTGAAATGAGGATAAAGTGAGGTCTGCAGATGCTGGAGATCAGAGCTGAAAATGTGTTGCTGGAAAAGCGCAGCAGGTCAGGCAGCATCCAGGGAACAGGAGAATCGACGTTTCGGGCATAAGCCCTTCCTGAAGAAGGGCTTATGCCCGAAACGTCGATTCTCCTGTTCCCTGGATGCTGCCTGACCTGCTGCACTTTTCCAGCAACACATTTTCAGCTGAAATGAGGATAGTTAGCTAAAATGGATTGGATGGGAAAATTAGCTGGAAAGATGATAAGCAAGAAGTGGCAGGCGTATGAGGTAAATCATGATTCTCAGCAAAAGTATATCCCAGTAAGCAGGTAAGACAGAGGGGTAGACCAACCATGGCTAACCAAGGAAATAAAGAGTATTAAGTTGAAAGGAGAAGCATGTAAAGATGCAAAAGTCAGTGATCGCCCTGAAGACTGAGATAAATTCAGAATCCAGCAAAGGAGGACTACTACAATAACAGGCAGAGAAAAATTGATTGACACCACACCGACAAACATCCACTCCCTTCATCACCACCACTCTGTAGATATGATTCGGAGATGCCGGTGTTGGACTGGGGTGTACAAAGTTAAAAATCACACAACACCAGGTTATAGTCCAACAGGTTTAATTGGAAGCACACTAGCTTTCGGAGCGACGCTCCTTCATCAGGTGATTGTGATAGTAGATAGTACACACTGCTGTTGTTAAGTGTAATGTTGAAATTCAATTAGTGAGGAATATAAAAGCATGGTCAAAGTGAACATTAGCGAATGAGTGTGGGGGTACTGTTTTTAGGATCAAGGAAATGGCAGAGGAGTTGAACAGATATTTTGCATCAGTCTTTATTTGCTCATTTTGGAAGGAGAATAAAAACAGAACTCAAATATAAAGACAGCTGTACATGTTGTTTGGGGAGACATGGTGTGCTTAAGTCCCATGGTTAGGGTCAGAATCACACTGCCCCTCCCAAAAGCTTTTGATTTAATAAATTTGATTGACTTGCTCCTAAATTTGAGTATTATTGATTTTACTACAACTGTTTGTGGACCACCCCAGTGACTCTGAATCCATAGATCAGTCTTACACTAATTACAAGCTTACATCTACACCAATTCTTCCAAGAGAAAATGGGGATATTGGTTAAAGTCTGAGGTTGTTAACCTCTCTAAGGCTAGAGGGCTGCAGAGTACCTAATGGACAGAGGGTGCTGTTTCCCAAGCTTGTATTGAGCTTCAAACAAGCCATGAAGAAGACGAGATATCAATGTGTGTGAGAGATGGAGAATCAGTGGTACTTGGCTGGAAGAGTCAGATCTATGGCATAGAATATAGCCTTTCATGCTTTGGCATCGCAAGATCATACCTAAATACTACCTGAGTGTTTTAAGGGTTTCTGCCCTCTACCACCCTTTCAGCTAGAGAGCTCACGATTCCCACTCACCTCTTTTCCTCACCTCTTTTCCTCACATCCCCATAAATCTCCTGTCTTTCATCTTCAACCTAATGCTCCCTGGTCATTGATCTCTCCACTGAGGAGAAAGGTCTCCTCATCTACCTGATGCCCCTCATTTTTATACATCTTTGTCATGTCATCTCTCAAACTCGTCTGCTCCAAAGAACACATCCCCCATTATCTAATCTAATCTTCATAATTAAAACTGTCCAACCCTAGCAACGTGCTGGTAAATCTCCTCTGCATCTTTAGTGCAATCGTTTCCCTCCTATAATATAGGAGAAAGTGAGGACTGCAGATGCTGGAGATCAGAGCTGAAAAATGTGTTGCTGGAAAAGCGCAGCAGGTCAGGCAGCATCCAAGGAGCAGGAGAATCGACGTTTCGGGCATAAGCCCTTCAGGAATGAGGAAGGTGTGCCAAGCAGGCTAAAGGAGGAGGGACTTGGGGGAGGGGCGTTGGGAATGTGATAGGTGGAAGGAGGTTAAGGTGAGGGTGATAGGCCAGAGAGGGGGTAGGGGCGTAGAGGTCGGGAAGAAGATTCCAGGTCAAGAAGGCAGTGCTGAGTCCGAGGGTTGGGACTGAGATAAGGTGGGGGGAGGGGAAATGAAGCTGGAGAAATCTGCATTCGTCCCTTGTGATTGGAGGGTTCCTAGACGGAAGATGAGGCGCTCTTCCTCCAGGCGTCATGTTGCCATGGTCTGGCGATGGAGAAGGCCAAGGATCTGCATGTCCTTGGTGGAGTGGGAGGGGGAGTTAGTGTTCAACCACGGGATTGTTGGGTTGGTTGGTGCGGCTACACTGGCACCACCCCCCACCTTTTGCTCCGCTACATCGATGATTGCATTGGCGCTACCTCGTGCTCCCATAAGAAGGTTGATCAGTTCATCCACTTTACTAACACCTTCCACCCCGACCTCAAATTTATCTGGACCGTCTCAGACTCCTCCCTCCCCTTCCTAGACCTCTCCATTTCTATCTTGGGCAACCGACTCAACACGGACATTGACTATGAACTGACCGACTCCCACAGCTACCTAGATTACACCTCCTCCCACCCTGCCCCCTGTAAAAACGCTATCCCATATTCCCAATTCCTTTGCCTCCGCCGCATCTGCTCCCAGGAGGACCAATTCCAATACTGAACAACCCAGATGGTCTCCTTCTTCAAAGACCGCAATTTCCCGTCTGACGTGGTTGACGATGCTCTCCACCGCATCTCCTCCACTTCCCGCACCTCTGCCCCTTGAACGCCGCTCCTCCAATCGCCACCAGGACAGAACCCCACTGGTCCTCACCTACCACCCAACCAACCTCCAGATACATCGTATCATCCTCCGTCATTTCCGCCACCTCCAAACAGACCCCAGCACCAAGGATATATTTCCCTCCTCTCCCCGATCAGCGTTCCAGAAAGACCACTCCCTCCGCGACTCCCTCATCAGGTCCACACCCCCCACCAACCCAACCTCCACTCCTGGCACCTTCCCCTGCAACCGCAAGAAATGCAAAACTTGCGCCCACACTCTTTCCCCCCCCCACCCCACCCCCCCCTCACTTCCCTCCAAGGCCCCAAGGGATCCTTCCATATCCATCACAAATTCACCTGCACCTCCACACAACCCATTTACTGCATCCGCTGCACCTGATGTGGCCTCCCCTATATTGGGGAGACAGGCTGCCTACTTGCGGAACGTTTCAGAGAACACCTCTGGGACACCCGCACCAACCGCCCATGACTGAACACTTTAACTCTTAATCATTTTATCTACTCGTTCCATTACATTAAAGGACTGGTGGACATGGATACCAAAGTCCCTCTGATCCTCAGTGCTCCCCAGGGTCCCATTGTTCATATATTTACTTGCCTTTTTTGTCCAGCCCAACTGCATCATTTTACGCTTGTCTGGACTAAATTACATTTGTCACTGAACAGTCCATCTGACCAGACTATCTATATACTCCTGTAATCTGAGGTTATCTACCTCAATATTTATTACCCAAGCAGTTTTTGTAACATCAGTGAATTTACTGAGCAATCATTCTACATTCAAATATAAATTATTTATATTTACCACAAACAGCAAACAGACATTCCTACAGGACCTCGCTGGACACTGGCTTCTAATCACAAACTCCTCTCAACCATCACCCCCGCTTCCTGCTTTCAGTCAGTTGTGGATCCAATTTGCCAAATTTCCTCGAATTCCATGGACTCTTAGCTTTGCTATCAGTCTCCCATATGAGCCTTATCAAAACCCTTGATGAAGTCCAAGTAGAATACATGAAATGCATTGCCCTCTACACACGCAATAACTACTCTGAAAAATTCAATCAAATTGGCCAGACATGACCTTGCCTTTAATAAAACCATGTTGACTGTTCTTGAATAATTTAAGTGTAGGTTAATTTTGGACCTCAAAATTCCATGCAATAGTTTCGTTAGTCTGAGTGACTTGTAGTTGTATGGTTTATTCCTTCCTCCCTTCTTGAATAACAATACCACATGGCTCTCCTCCAGTCCTCTGGCACTTCTGCAGTGGTCAGAGAGGAATTGAAAATTGCCAGTGCCTCTATCCATTGCTTACCTCACTCAGCAGCCAGGGTTACACTTCTTTCTTGCCAAATTCCCTTTTGCCTTAACTGGCCTGTACTTCCTATGCCTCCCTGACTCGCTTACTGTTTCTAATTTTGGCTCTGCATCTCCCCGTGCTGAACCTTTTCTCTGGATCCCACGTTTCTGCCAAGTTACTTCTCTACTTCGACATGGAACCAGAATCAATCCAGAGATTACTACCTTTTGAGGTCCTTTTTTTTGATTGACCTCGTAGTTCCCCAAGTTCTACTTGCAGAACCTCATCCCTTTTCTACCTGTGTGTACCTCAACCTGTTTGCCTTCTCCATTTCAGGATGCCCTGTTAGCCAGTGACAGCGTGATCCTGGTACCAAGGAAATAACGTGTCCTGCTGTAGCCCACTTTATAGCTATCTATTCCTGTCTGTTCCCCTAACAACTGAATCCCCCACCACTGTAGTCCTGCCATTCTTCATTCCCTCTTGTACAGTTGATCCTCCCATTATGCCACGAATTTGGCTGCAACTGTTTTCTCCTGCACAGTCAATCTCCCCCACCAGTATCCAACACTATATATCCTTAGAAGTGAGATGACTGCAGGGGACTCCTGCATTGGCTGCCTTCTGCCCTCTAATCTGGCCCAATAGTCACCCATCCCCTTTCTCTTTACCTGTGGTGTGAGCACCTCACTGAACGTGCTATCCATGACAAAGTATTGTGGTTGCTTCATGGTCAATTCACCGGTAGCTCTGAAATGCTGTTAGCCAGTAGCTGCAGCTTGACACACTTGCATGCATGGTCACTATGAAATGCTGTTAGCAAGGTTAGATCTCATGGAGAAAAGGGAGAACTAGCCATTTGGATACAAAACTGTCTCAAAGGAAGAAGACAGAAGGTGGTGGTGGAGGGTTGTTTTTCAGACTGGAGGCCTGTGACCAGTGGAGTGCCACAAGGATCAGTGCTGGGTCCTCTACTTTTTGTCAATTACATAAATGATTTGGATACGAACATAAGAGGTACAGTTAGTAAGTTTGCAGATGACACCAAAATTTGAGGTGTAGTGGACAGTGAAGGATAGGATGAATAGACAGTCTCTTTGTTCAGCAACACTCCCTAGGACCTTATCATTACGTGTATAAGTCCTGCTAAGATTTGTTTTCCCAAAATGCAGCACCTCACATTTATCTGAATTAAACTCCATCTGCCACTCCTCAGCTTACAACAGGATCTTGACCAGATGGGCCAATGGGCTGAGGAGTGGCAGATGGAGTTTAATTCAGATAACTGTGAGGTGCTGCATTTTGGGAAAACAAATCTTAGCAGGACTTATACACGTAATGATAAGGTCCTAGGGAGTGTTGCTGAACAAAGAGACTGCGGAGTGCAGCTTCATCGCTTCTTGAAAGTGGAGTCGCAGGTAGATAGGATAGTGAAGGAGGAGTTTGGTATGCTTTCTTTTATTGGTCAGAGTATTGAGTACAGGAGTCATGTTTAGGCTGTACAGGACATTGGTTAGGCCACTGTTGGAATATTGCGTGCAATTCTGGTCCCCTTCCTATCAGAAAGATGTTGTGAAACTTGAAAGGGTTCAGAAAAAAATTAGAAGGATATTGCCAGGGTTGGAGGATTTGAGCTGTTTTCCTTGGAGCGTCGGAGGCTGAGGGGTGACCTTGTAGAGGTTAACAAAATTGAGGGGCATGGATAGGATGAATAGACAGTCTTTTCCCTGGGGTTGGGAATCCAGAACTAGGGGGCATAGGTTTAGGGTGAGAGGGGAAAGATATAAGAGACCTAAGGGGCAACCTTTTCACAGAGGGTGGTACGTGTATGGAATGAGCTGCCAGAGGATGTGGTGGAGGCTGGTACAATTGCAACATTTAAGAGGCATCTGGATGGGCATATGAATAGGAAGGGTTTGGAGGGATATGGGCCAGGTGCTGGCAGGTAGGACTAGATTGGATTGGGATATCTGGTCAGCATGGACTGGTTGGACTGAAGGGTCTATTTCCATCTCTATGACTCTATAACTGAAACTTCTATGATTTGCCACATAGTACACGAGGGGCATTGTACGGTCTCTGCTGCCATGATCTCTGTTTAGCTCTTTAGTTCCTTTCCTTTTTAAAAACAAAAGAAATGGTTTGTATCAGCTTATTGTAATGGCTCTGAATCTTTAATCAAAAAGGAAGTCCAAAAAGATATGAGAAATACACTCCTACCACTTAAACATTGTGTTGGACTGGCATGTTCACTGCATTGCAGGACTGCTGCTATTTGCCATCTGTCTTTCCTGTAGCAGAGGAAGAGCTCATTCCTACAGGGCAGGATAGCTGAAAGGACAAATGCAAACAAACACATCACCTTTCCCACTCCCCCAACTCTCACTGTCCAAACTCAAGACATGGGTCTTCAGCTACACTTGTTTGCCAGAAGCTCTGGTTCATGCATGAAGACTGAACCAAGGTATGCACCAGAACAGTCCTACCATCTGTGTTTAATCTTCCAAATGTAGAGGAGATCACATTTTATACAACCAGTATAGTACAGTGAATTGATAGCTGAATAAGCAAACCTTTTTTATTCAGCTGAACTGAGTGTTTGGGGCCCTGGAGAATGGAAAAGATCTCCAGAGAGGGATATGTGCACGGGAGTTGTATCTTTGCTGAGGATAGCTACTTTCCATGTGCAAATGGAACAGTGTCATAGTGATGCCAGATCACATGGAACTCGAGCCTGGATCTATGGGACTGGAGATATGGCTCTTCTTACCATCTCCTGTATACAGTAATGTTCAATAAAGTTTGTTACTGTTCACTATAGAAGGTAGAAAGCATATTAGTATATAGTAGCAATGGTAATTAGACCTATAGAACCAGAGGTGAGTGTTGTAAGAGCTGAAAGTGAAACACAGTAGCAATAGTATTATGGGAGAAGCCATTCGGCCAGGCCAGCGTTCTGAACCCAGAAGTGAGGGAGTAATGCTCAACAGTAGTTGAGGGCAGCAAATGTTGGACTTTCAGGGTCATTTGGGCACTGAACCACACAAATGGAGAGATGTACAGAAGCTGTAAAAAAGCATAGGAGCAGTGGCAGGGTACGCAGCAAGCAAGAGGGAGCAATCAATAGGCCACAATGAGTAACAGACCTCCTTAAATCTGAAGTCCATGGAGATGAATCAACTTGAGAGAGGAAATCAGCATAATAATTGGTCGGAAAGAAATGAATGTTTCAGACACCATAGCCCACTTTGCAGGTTCACCAATGATGGAGAGAGACTTGCCCTTACCAGGTCACATAGAAAACAGGATGTCCCTGACTAGACTGTGCATTGGATAAACTAGTGACAGCTAGTGAAGCAATTAGGGATGGGAAATAAATGTTGGCCCAGCCAACAATACTGACATCCCATGAATGTGTTTTTTTTTAATCTCTTTTTTTAGGAGGTACGTTTTTTTTTGAAAAGGGCTGAAGTATGATTTTGTCACCTTTGACTGAGCTCGTTGACAACATGCAGCATCCATTGCAAGCAGAAGAATAATGTTCCATGAAAGAGATCTTTTAACTCTAATTAAAATCACGTAAAAGCTGCAATGGATTCATAGCAAACAATGAAAAGACCTACAAGAGCTAACTATTCAGGTTCTGGAACCACAATCTGCCTTGGAAAAGCTTAACGTTGAGTTTCAAACATCTTGATAATTTAGCAGGGACTGCTGACCAGAAAGTCCAGCTGTTGGCAATAGTAAAGCAGCAATCGGAAGAAATGTCTTTATTCAGGGGCACAATTCTTTTGCTCTCAAAGGCAGTCTTTTGGTTTTCAGATAGCCTTTTACTTAAGGTGGCAATTCACCCAATAAATGTGTATTTGTGTTACAGGAATATTTGGATTCAGCAGAATTATTAGAAGGGTTCATCAATATCCTCCATAGTTAACACACATGGAAAGAATTAATTTCCTAGACACCACACTATTTAAGTTGGTGCAAGACAACAGGCATTAGTTAGCAACAAATTCTCTTTTCAAAAAATTGACATTTATACACACAAATTCTATCACCATATGCAGGTCTTCTGCAGACCTGATGTTATGTTTCTGTCACGTATCGACAAAGCTGGAACACATTTTAACCAGGCAGTTTATGACCCTTTTCTTCAGCACCCAAGATCTTAATCTTAGATTTATATTTAACACTTAACGCTCACAATCATATCCAGCACACTTTTCTCTGGGCAAGTGAGGACTGCAGATGCTGGAGATCAGAGTCAAGGAGTGTGGCGCTGGAAAAGCGCAGGCGGTCAGGCAGTATCCAAGGAGTAGGAGAATCTGTGTTTTGGGCATAAGGTGGGCATTTTCAGGCATAATTCCTGATTAAGGACTTACGCCCAAAACATAATTTCTTCTGCTCCTCAGATGCTGCCTGACTGGCTGTGCTTTTCTAGTCCAGTTTTCTCCCCATATGATAGACCTTGAACATAGTTTTAAATTAGAGATTCCACATTTGTTTTCAAGAAATTACTGAATTAGCAAATTACAGGTTTTTCTGGCTCCCAAATAAAACAAAGAACTGCAGGTGCTGGAAATATGAAACAAAAACAGAAATAGTTTGGGAAACTCAGGTACAGCAACATCTTGGAGAGAGAGCAGAGTCAACAGTGACCTGTCTTCAAAACTGTTAATAGCTGGCAAAAAGTATATGTGCTGAAGGCAGGATGAGTTGGAGGTAGAGGTTGTGAAGTGTGAGTAGATGGAGACAGATACCAGATAGAGAAAGACAAGCAGATAAAGGGATGGGTAATGGTCAGCTAGAGAGAAAGAAAAGCTGATAATGGGGACCATAAGTAGGTGGAAATGGGTTAGCTGCGCTGAAAGCAGATCATGTTATGTTGAGGCAAGGTTTCTGGGGAGTGGGTAAAGGACGAGAGGAAGGTGTTCAGGTTCTAAAATTATTGAACTCAGTATTAAGTTCTGAAGGCTGCAGGATCCTCGCGGAAAACAAGATACTGTTCTTCCAGATTGCATTGGCCCTCGCTAGAGCACTGCAACAGACCCAGGACAGAAATGTTGGGCAGGGAACAGTGGGTTGTTGAAGTAACAGGAAACTAGAAGCTTGGTCATTTTTGCTGACAGAACATAGCTTTTGTCTCCCCTTCGTAGAGGAGACCACAGTGTGAGCAGTGAGGAATTGTGGCGTTGTAATATCTGATCACATGGAACTGAAGCCTGAATCTATTCTCTCTCCCCACCTGTGCGCAAACATCGGAACATGGGTGCGCTGCCCTGCCATTCTAGATCATTGCTGATATGTTATATTTTCCAGCCCTATATCCATCACCCTTAATGTCATTAGTCTCCAGAAACATACCAATTTCTATCTCATTAATTGATACTGCTCAATGATTAAGCTTCCACGGAGCTCTGGATTGGAGAATTCGGAAGGTTTACCATCCTCTGAGTGAAGAAACTCCTTTTCTCAATGGCCTGCCCCTTATCCTGAGGAATTGACTTGGATTTTCCAGTGGCCAGATAATTGCTTTTGTAGTGTTGGTAGGAAATGCACATCAGAACCCTACAGAATCCCCACTGTAGACTCCAAGGAACTACCTGATAAACTGAAGATTCCAGTGGGCATTTCCCCTGCACTTGGATTCTCCATAGAATCCATTTAAATTGGAGATTTATTTGCAGTTATTATTGGTTGGGAGAAGGTAGTTGACCTAGGAATAACAATTAAACTGACCTACCCCCAAAAAAAGCCTCATCATTTGAACCCACCCCCTACCCACACTACATCTACTTGATCCCTTATACCTTGAAATTGAAATTCCCTACTACACCCAGTTGCTCCCAGTCTCTCTCTCTCTCTCTCCTCTTTCGCCACAAAACATACTGAACCCAATAGTGTAATCTGCCTGCAGTCACACCAGAATCTCCCTTCTTGCTGTAAGCCCTGATGCACTTCTTTTTTCCTTCACTAGAGCCTAAATGCCATCATAACATTTGCCTTCCCACCTGTTTACTGCACTTGAATGTTGAGCATGTTGGAGCTATCTGCAGTTAAGGATGGATTTGATACTTGGGCAAAATTTAAATCCGAAATCTGTGTGGAATAAGCTGGAGCTGACAGTTGCTAAGAAAAGAAATGAGTATGAAAATAGGTTTTAAAGCCATGTTAAGCATAAAGAAGGAAGTGGAGAGCAATGAAGGTGAACAATAAGAGACAAAAGTCCAGTCCCAGAAAAAAGCAGAGCCTCTTCAAGGTGGGTATTTCTGGAAGGGAAGTGATCATAGTTAATGCTAAACGAAAGCAAAATTCTATGGATGCAGGAATTTGAAATAAAAACAAAATATGCTGGAAACATTTAATGTGAAGCAGCATCTCTGGAGAGAGTTGATATTCTGGTAAATGACATTTTCATAAAATTTGGAAGATGTTGGGATTAAACAGCTTTCAAATAGATGAAAGACCAAAGAGGGAAGAGAAGGGTGGGCCAAAAATCGACAGAAGGAAGATTTATGATATGGTGAGGGCTGAGACATGGACAATGAAAGGGCAGAGTCATTATGGTACAGGTTGTATTGAAGTGATAATCTAATTACAGAAACAAACATAGAGTGCAGAGAAGGTGTAAATGCTGACAGTAGAGCAACAGAGAAGAAAAGCAATGAAAATCTGGTGAAGCAAGTGTTTCCATGACCCAGAATATGGCAGAAGAATTAGCTGTCAAGTGAAAATGTTTAATGACTTCCACTGTAGTTTGGCCAATCATACTCCGATGTAAACAAGTACATTCTTGTATACCTTATATTTTTCTAATTAATGTATTTTTAGAAGACCTGACTTTTAGATTCACTGCACAACAAACATTAATATAGTGTATTTAACAACTAAAAATAGTTAAGGCTTTTCACAGATGTGTTTAAAAAAAGTTGAAGCTGAACCAAAGCAGCTAAGATGTAATAAGGTGGATGATCAAAATGTTGTTCAAGGATATGAATATTAAGGAGGCTTTAGGGCATTTGCATTTGTAAGCATGTTGCGGCACGGTGACTCAGTGGTTAGCACTGCTGCCTCATCGCATCAGGGTCCCAGGTTTGATTCCAGCCTCTGGCGACTGTCTGTGTGGAGTTTACACATTCTCCCCGTGTCTGCGTGGGCTTCCTCTGGGTGCTCCGGTTTCCTCCCACTGTCCAAAGATGTGCAGGTCAGGTGAATTGGCCATGCTAAATTGTCCATAGTGATAGGTGCATTAGTCAGAGGGAAATGGGTCTGGATGGGTTACTCTCCGGAGGGTCGGTGTGGACTTGTTGGGCCAAAGGGCCTGTTTCCACATTGTAGGGAATCTAATCTAATATTAAAAATAATCACAGTGCTAATGAACAGAGTGCAATAGGAGGTGTATCCACAACCAAAAGTAGAGGTGTTTGATTTTCAGGGTTAATTTTCAGGTGAAAGAGTTATAAAACTTGAGGTTAGAGATACTGATGATGAAGTGTGTCTGGGGATGTTTTTGAAAACAACAGTTTTAAATTGATGTGAAATTAAACAGCCCTTCGCAGTTCTACAGATGATCTAGAAACAATGGTCTGGACTTTGCAGCTATGTGAACATGGGAATGTCAGCATTCTGCATCATTACTTCTCCAATATGGACAGCAGGTCCTCTATCTGCAAATGTGCAGAATAGTGAAAAGCTAGAAGTTACTATCCATGATTATTATAATCTCCTTGGGATGCATTGGCAACCATCACTGCTGTGTAGTCCTTAAACACTCTGCAAATTGACTGAAGTTTATACTTATACGCTATCTCGCTATAAATATCCTTGAAAAAGTCACACCTTGTTGAATGAAACATAACTTCATAATTGTTGATAATTACTCTCAATGACTAGGAAAAGTTCACATTATGTAACACATCACATTCCTCCATTAGGTTACATTTCCAATTAGTATTCTTTTAAGTTGGCTTTTATCTTAGTCCATTCAATTTATTTGTTTTACACTCTTAGCATTTAAGTTAAAATTTAAAGATAATTAAATGCTTTAATTTCCTGATTGAAACCATATTCACTGACAGTCAATGTGGTTAGCTCCTTCATTCCATACTGACATCACTGTTGCTGGGCTCCTGAAAATCCCATGACTTTGTACCCGTTTAACTGCCATCAGGCAAATGGTAATCCTTGTCTTGGAGATTGCTAAATCTTTTGTAGGCAGATTTTCTAGAAGTCAAGGGTGAACAATATTGCTGCTGACTGTTAAATATAAATGCAACATTTTAACAATGAAACTTCATTTTTAAGAGTTTTAGGAAAACCAGATACATTGTTATGTTTTGTTCAATTTTTAAAATTTTCTTGATGTTTCATTGAATTGTTTTTCTTAAATGTTTCACTCTTAAAGTCAGACCAGATCCCATTGACTACACAAGTTTAAGAACATAGCCTCAGAATTTGAAATCTTGATTTCACTCAATCGTGATCAGTATAAGATATATTACTTGTGAAGATGTTATTTAAATGAAGAAGGCCATCACATTGTACCTCAAGTCTGTTGATTGTTTGGAAGCATGCAATGAGCATCTACTAGCATGTGAGCTCAAGTTGTCTGAAATTTCAATAAGTAATAAACAAAGAATTTGGATGTTGGAGTTCTGAAAGAAACAAAAACAGAAAGTCATGGAGAAACTTAGCAGGTCTGGCAGCATTTGTGGAGAAAGAGTTAATGTTTTAAGTCTGGTGACTCTTTCAATAAGGAATGATTTTATTTATGTCATTACTGATGCTCATGCCAAACTTTTTTTCAGATACCCCATGATCTCAATTGTCCCTCCCTAACTGTAACACCACCTACAGCCCACAATAATCTCTGCTTTCCTCCAGATATAACTACCTGCCCATTCCTGATATTCATTGCTTCACCATTGGCAGCTATGCCAGCAACTACACAGTTCATAAGCTCAAAGAGCCACTGCCTCTCTGCCTTTCTGTCCTCCTTTAAGGCGGTCATTAATACCTACTTTCTTAAATCAGCTTTTGTGCGTGTTCTTATATACCCTTTATGGTTTCGTGTCTGAATTAGAGTGATGATTGCTCCTGTGAACTACCTTGAGATATTATCTTATATCAAGTTAATAGCAAGTTTTGAGAAGATTTGTAGCTCAGGTTGAGGTTCTGGATATAGGTTTGCTTGCTGAGCTGGAAGGTTCATTTTCAGACATTGCATCACCATACTACGTAACATCTTCAGTGAGCCTCTGGACGAAGCACTGCTGGTGTTTCCTTTCTGTTTATATTTTTATGTTTCCTTGGGTTGGTGATATTATTTCCTGTTTTCTTTCCAGGGGATGGTAAATGGGATCCAAGTCAAACAAGCAGACAAAACTGGTCCACAAACCTTAGCCACTCTCCCCTACATCAAAGACATTTTAGAAATGACTGCTAGACTACTCAGACCCCTTGGCATCATGGTAGCCCACAAACCCACCAACACACTAAAACAGCAGCTAATGAACTTGAAAGACCCTATGCAGACAACAAGCAAAACTAATGTCATTTACAAAATATGCAAGAACTGTAACAAACGCTACATTGGACAAACAGGCAGAAAACTAGCCACCAGGATACATAAACATCAAGTAGCTACAAAATGACATGACCTTCTCTCATTAGTATTCTTAGGTACAGATAAGGAAGGATACCATTTCGACTGGGACAATACATCCATCCTAGGACAAGCCAAACAAAGACATGCACGAGAATTCCTAGAAGCATGGCATTCCAACCAGAACTTTATCAACAAACACATCGAGTTAGACTCCATCTACCACCCCCTGAGAAAAGGAACAGGAAATGGTGTCACCACAGGAAATGGTGTCACCACCAACCCAAGGAAACCCAAACATATAAATAGAAAGCAGGAAATACTAGCAGTGCTACGTCTGGAGGCTCATTGAAGATGCTTCCTAGTATGGTAATGAACCTTCCAGCTCAGCGAGCAAACCTACATCTGTATCAAGTTATTAGATAATACACTTTGAAATACAGGTAGCTCTCCTATAACACACTTTTATTAAAAGTGATTTGGCTGCAATGCGATTTATGAATTGCGGACTTTATTTTTTTAATAAAGCGAACTCCTGTTTGCTGTTACTGCAGTTCTAACCCCTGCACTAGCTGAACAGCAAAACCCAGCCTCAGGATCCTCTGTGTAAAATGCACCCTCAGTGTGTTCAGCTAAAACAGGAATGCAATCAGCTCTGCAAACCTTGAAAACCAGCTTGTAACTGGGCATTGCAATCTACATTTAGAAGGAACCTTATTTGAAACTGGGGAAGAATCTTGAGGACGACTGGACTTGCGCGTTGGTATCATGTAGTTAGTCGGCACATGTCCTTTCTGGTGAAGAGCTTGGTGAAAGGTACAGTGCCGTAGTCAGTGACTGTAATGTTAAAGTGTTACATTTGCTGTATTATCTCATTTAAATGTGTGATTTAAAGATTTACTTAGATTGTGCTATATTTTGTGTTAGGTTAACTACTATTTTTGTTTTGATTTTTACTGATATTTTTGGTGGTTCACCCCAACCCTGTTTTTCCTATAGGCCCCATTATTTATATTATGCAATTTTTCATAACACTGTGTCGCACGGGAATGCAACTACTGCATTATAGAAGAACGACCTATATATTTAAATTTGAATGTGCAATGTGCATGATCCCTATCAGTATTTTAAATTGTTTCTATTTATGAGAATCTGGAGTAATGTCAAATTGGGAGGTTCTGGAGCAGTTCAAACTGTCAAAACGGTAAGCTACCTTTATTTTCACTTTGTGGTGCCAAAGCAGCATGGTGCACTTGTTGAAAATAATTTCTATATTTAAAAATTTGATCATCTCCTTGCTTCTGTCACAATTCACTTAGTAGCACTCTTGTCTTTAAGTCAGATAGTGAAGCCTTATTCCAGGATTTAAGCATCCCAATCTGGGTGACATTTTAATGCAACACCAAAGGAATGCTGCACTTTAAATGGATGCTGTCTTTCTTTTGAGATGCTAAGTCTAGGCTTTGGCTGGCCTTTCATGTAATCTATTAGATTAACATGACACTGTTTGAGGAAAAGCAGGCAAGTTTTCAAATATTATCTCATACTTTCTGTGAAACCTTGCTTTTCTTAAATTATATTTCACATCTTTATAAAGATATTTAATATTACTTAGAGAATTTAAGTTTTAAAGGATTGTGGAGGAAGGAATTTATTTCAAGTTTTGTAGACGTACCTGAAATAGTTTCTTTAAAAGAGTTCATTGGAAATTTAGTGGGCATTGGCGATACTTAAACAACCTCTCCAAGAAATCATATGGCTGATTACTGCTTTCCTACTGGAATCATATGGCTGATTACTGCTTTCCTACTGGAATCATATGGCTGATTACTGCTTTCCTACTGGAATCATATGGCTGATTACTGCTTTCCTACTGGAATCATATGGCTGATTACTGCTTTCCTACTGGAATCATATGGCTGATGATTACTGCTTTCCTACTGGAATTATTTTGAATAGTGACTGCTTGGAGAGGTTCCTGTTTTATCTGGTTTATTGGAGAAAAGCTCATGAACAAGCAGTTGAGTTGGAGGGAAGCTGGGTTAGCAGTTGAGATTGTGAAGCCTATGAAGAACAAGCTGAGTTGGAGGAAAGGTCATACAAGCTATCCAGCTGATCTCCCATTTCTGAAAATAAAGCTCTCTGAATAGGTTTGGGTGAAACCTATTTGTTCTTTTGAATGAGAAATTGAACAACACATCGCAAGATTGTATGTCCACAGCAAACTGTCTGAAAGACCTTTTTAAACAACCGTGCATGATTAGTGGTGTAATCGCTTGTACTGAAAGATCAAAGCAACAGACTCCATTACATCCTAAACCTGATACCTTTATCTTCAAAAATAAACATTTAGCTGAAGTTTTTCAGAAAGCCAATTTCAGCAGAGAAATCTGTTGTTTTAAAACTAATTTTTCTGCTGAGAATGAGAAGGTTAGTGAGGTGGGGTGTGTGTTCATTTTGTATTTATTTCATTAAAATATCAAGGCAGGTGAGGTGGCCAGAAGAAAACAGGCTGTTGCTCATGCCAAGCACCCTAATGGGTGATGCTGATGAAGTTTATGCCTTGCTTGCTAAGAAGGCTTCTATAGTTTGAGATGGCATGAAAGGCTGTACAAGATGCCTACAAGCTTAATTTAGATAAATCTGAAGTGGTGCATTTTTTTAAGACAAATCTTTTGTACACTTAATGGTAGAACCTTGGGGAGTGTTGCCGATCATAGAGCCCTTCTGGTGCGGGTTCATTGTTCTTTGAAAATGGAGTCCCAGGTAGACAGAATAGTGAAGAAGGCATTTCATACACTTGCCTTTATTGGTCAGAGCATTGAGTATAAGAGTTGGGATGTCATTGTTGATTAGGTCACTTTAGGAATACTGCATTCAATTCTGGTCTCCTTGCTATAAGAACTTGAGTTCAGAAAAGGATGTTGCCAGGGTTTGAGCTATAGGTAGAGGCTGCATAGGCTGGGGCTATTTTCTCTGGAGCGTCGCAGGCTGCGGTGTAACCTTATAGAGGTTTACAATATCATATGGGGCATGGATAGACTGAATAGACAAGCCTTTTTCACAGGGTAGGGGAGTCCAAAACTAGAAGGCATAGCTTTACAGTAGGAGGGGAAAGATCTAAAAGAAATCGGAGGTGCAACATTTTTACACAGGTGGTGGTGCATTTATGGAATGAGCTGCTAGTGAAAGTGGGGGAGGCAGGTACAATTACAATATTTAAAAGGCATCTGGATAGGTACATGAATAGAAAGGTTTGGATAGATATGGGCCAAATACTGGCAAATGGGACTAGATTAATTTAGGATCTGTTTCCATACTGTACAGAAAACAAGTTGTTTCCTGGGGTTTACAGGCAGACATTTAAGAATATGCAACCTGGGCAGACTTCTATAGTATTTGAGAGGGTAAAGCAAGATAGCTGATCATTGGATGAGGTTGTTAAAGATAGAGACTACATTTGAGTCCTCTAGTGAAGTAGTTGTCCATAAAGAACATAAAACTTCAATCCCCACATTAGTAAGAACCCTTAAAACCTGTAAAAACAAGAATTTTGCAAAAGCAAGATAGCAACAAAATGAACTACTATGAGCTGGTCCAAAAATCCAAGTTTTTTTTGTCAGCGTATAAGCCTGAAAAAGTTAGAAGTGGTAAGATGAAAGGAAGAGAAGTCATCAGGGATGAGAAGGGAATGCTGGGAAGACAGCAGGATCTCATCCTCGGGTCAGAAAGGAAGGTGGTGAGGTTGGAAGTGATGTCCAAAGGCCTTAAGAATTTTAACTGTCACAAGGTGGGGCCCCTTTGTGCACATTGCTGGAAGGTGTGGGTTTTGGGGTACTTAAGATCAGTATGAAGAAAGAAGCCCTGACTGAGAACACTCTGGACTAAGCTATAGCTCTGACTGCTGCTGAGAGAGCAAATATAAATACTGCTGTCAGTGCAAGGAAATTAAAACAAGATGCTTGGGAGTTGCAGGGAAAGTAACTCATTCCTGAAATCAAGTGAACCTATGGTTATACTTGGAGATACAGGAGCCACTCAAGACGCTTGCTGGGGAAAGGCATGACTTTACCAATAGACTAACATGAATGACAGATTTTTCATAAATGGTTTTAGCAAGGAGTATATATACCTACCTTTATATTGGGTGCATCAAGTGTGTAACCTAATGTCTGGAATAGTAACTGCATTCCAGGGTTTATCCATACATGGAGTTGACTTTACTCCTGAGGAAGAATTGGGCAAGAATGAAGGTTGTAGCTTTTTCAGCTGTAATGGGAAGGCCAAGTGAAGTAAAGGAAAAAGAGCAGTTGTGGGAGAAAGTTTGTATTTGTTTTTCATCATGAATAGCAACCCAAGCAATTGTTAAACAAAGTACGTTGTTGGAGGTTGAACCAATGTCATATATTTTGTAAGATACTTTAGATACTCTGAAGGTCATGCTCAATGAGTCCTCTCTAAGTGACATTTCTGAATCTGTTAATATGCTGTTTAACCTTGATTGTATCAATTGGAAACAGAGATTATCAACTTTCAAACGGACATTCAATAGAAATCAAAACAATCTGGTATATATTTATGGAGTCTCGTGGTTACTAAAAAGTCCAGTGACTTCCGCAAAGCAGCAGTGAAAGTGGCTTTCCTATTTGGTTCTACCTAACTTTGAAAATTTGTCTTTTCCAACTTGAAATTCATCTAATCAAAATTTGAACCCACCTGAATGACAAGCATCTTAGTTACGTTCATCGGAGTTACATTCAAGTTACACACTGCATCAACTGTGGACAGCGTGCAGTGCCATTTTTCACATTGAAATAAGGATCATTGTCAACTTTCCTTCATTTTCAGTATATTTTTGTAATTCAACTGTAATGGCTGAATATGTATCCTATCAATTCCTATATCTCCCATATATGTTTTAGTACATCGTAATGCTTTTCATTATTCAGAAATAGCTGTCATTAAGTATAATGTTGGTGACCCCTGGTCTTGGGAGTAAGAGTTCACTCTTTCAGCCTCAATCATGGCTCATTTCATATTTTACAATCACATCAAAGCAAATCTCCAACTGTTATATGCTCTGACACATCCTGAATTTGAGAAAGATGTGATATAAGTTTCTACCCCTTTTGTTTTCTTCAAGTTCTATTTATTTGGGTTGTTTTATTTTGGTATCAAATCATTCAGTTCCATTGACAGTAAATAACTTTTAATATATCTGTCACCTTTGCTATTTGATCATGCAAATGCATAGTAATGCACTCAAATCCTGATGATATTCACTGTTGCTTGCTGTTGTTTTTAACTCCTGTACACCGTATAAAGTTTTGCCATTTTTTTGATTAGCTTTAATAATTGTTTCTTCATTCTGCAAATTGTAAATGCTTTAAGACTTCAAAAATTAAAGGGTTCAGATCATTGTAAAGTTCATGCCTTTTTTTTGTTTGTCAACATTAAAATGTAGAAGACTTACTCCTGAATCTTCCTTTATATATTAAATCAACAGGATGGTCTACAAGTGGTTTCTTCTCATCTACAAAATAAGTTATGCAGTGGGCATTGTAGGATATTTGGCAGTAATGTTCACAATGTTTGGCTTCAATTTATTCTTCAGGTATGGTATTTTTGGGATGCTTTATTAACTATTTAAAATGATGCCTTGTTCATAAATGCAAAACATAGTGTTTAATTTTTACTCATGTTTCAGCCACAGAATTTATTGAAGCATCGATTGTTTCATGAGGCTGCTTTTCAATGAATCAGCTTCAGTTTTTCTGCTTAATCAAATTGTAGTACGATATACTCGTGGCTGATGCTTTTTGGTGTGGTTTTTCATTCATTGTCCAGGTTTGTCAGTGCAGCGGTTATAATTAGTTTGTTTCTTCTAAGAGTTTGTGTCACCAAACAAGTTTTCTGTAGTTAAGACTTTGGAATTATTGTATGTCCTATAAATAGGTGCGGGGTATTAAGAAATTCATGGCTTTATCACTTCAGTATTTCTTGACTTTAAAGTAACAGCAATCAAGGACATTTTGTGAAAATTATAGGGCAGAGCCTGGAATGGGACATGTGATTTTTTTGTCTTCGGTAAAGTTTAAAAATTCAGCTCAGGATACATGGTTCCTTGTTTAATAATGTATTAGAAACATTGTCATTTGAGCACCAACCACTGGAGCTGAAAAGCTGATGGCTCAATTTTCGTTTTCATTGAACATAGAATAAAGACTGAAGACTCCATGGATTTTGGTGTAATTTTGCTGTTCTATGGCTTGTATTACGGGGTTATGGGAAGAGATTTTGCTGAGATTTGCTCTGACTATATGGCTTCCACTATTGGAGTAAGTAATATTTGTTTAGCAAGGGAGTTATCTCTTTTTAAAATAAAATCAATTTCATATTTTGCTCCATAATAATTGCTATTGTTTTTCCATGTACAGTTCTATAATTTTGGTAGATTGCCATCCAAGAATCTCTCTGATGACATTTGCGCCGTGTGTGGTCAGAAAATATTTGTGGACATCAGTGAAGAAGGAATCTTAGAAGATACATACCGTCTCTCATGTAATCATGTGTATCCTTTTTGGGATGTGTACCCCTTTTCAGGTGCTGTTACAAGAATTAATTTAATCAGGATTTCTGTTTTTGCATTTTAGGAGGAACAAATGTGTGGTGGTCACTAGATTCAAATGTACATGATATAAAAAGCTGTAGTACTTATTTATTTCTGGTGATGGTGCTACCAAACTATCAGAGTTTCAGAATTCAATGTTTACTGTTTGTCATAGTTTAGTTTCTTAAATTTTGTTCTGTATATTGGAGTCAATATTGTGAAATTTATTTTACTTAATACAAGTAAAGTTGCCATAGTCCTACCAGATTGTATGGCTGCTCTCTCATTAGAGAGGGAGAGAGAGTGGGGTAGGAGGGGGAAACTGGTGTTTATTGTGAGGGCTGCCATGCCTCAGGTGAAGAGAGTAGTTGAGAACGAAAGTCCTTCACAGTAACCTCAGCTGGTATAGATATTCAACCCGCACTGTTCATATTACTCTACATTACAAACCTGCCATTCAGCTAACTGAGGTAACCAACCATTAATTTCATTCACTGTAGTTTGACTATATTTGTAGGTCACATTGGCCCATGGCCAACTTTTAAATATTAAGTCACTGCCTTTTTCACAGACTTACTGGTCTTTAAGTACGATGAGCCTTTAGATTATGCTGCCTTCAGTATGTATATACAGCTCTGCACACGCATTGTTAATTTTTTATATTAGAAGCATTTGGAACAGCTTGGATTTTCCAGTAACTAAAAAATAAAAACGGGAAATTAACTTTGAAGTTATCAGGCCTTCCACATAACAGCCTGGAAGCTTTTAAAATAATTTTTGGACTCGCTGCAGTTATAGCACATTTGGTGTGATGCAAGTCCAAAGAATTTAATATTTCTTAATTTCTGGAATGTGGGCATCACTGGCATGGTTAGCATTTACTGTCTATCCTTCAATGTTCGAGAGATAGTAGTGAGGAGTTGTTGCTGGGTCAGGAATTTGAAAACCTTGACTCAACCATGATAAAGAAATGCTGATATGTCCAAATCAAACAGAATGCTTGAACGGTCCTTGAAGGTTTGTCTAAGAATTACTGGTGAGTTGTTGCACTGCGTCTTGTTGAAGGTACACACGACAGAGATGCCACATCATGCAGAAGTGGAAAAGGTGGTTGACAGCTTGCCACCAAGTGTCAAATGTGTCTTCAATGTGTCAGGATTCTTGATGCTTGCAGCCCTAGCAACAATCTAGTTGAGTAGAATAGCCTTTATTGTCACATGTTAGAGTCAAAAAGTGTGGCACTGGAAAAGCACCACCAGTCAGGCAGCATCCAAGGAGCAGGAGAGTTGACGTTTCGAGTATAAGCTCTTCATCAGGAAAGCTCAATGTTGACTGTCCTGTTGGATGCTGCCTGACTGGCTGCGCTTTTCCAGCGCTGCACTTTTTGACTCCGATTTCTAGCATCTGTAGTCCTCACTTCCTCCTTTGTTGTCATATGCACTGAACGAGTATAGTGAAAAGTTTAAATGTCACCAATTACAGTGCCAACTTTAAATCCAAAAGTACCTAAGCACAACTTCAATAGTTTCAAGTCTTAGAGAAATAAAATGTCCAGCATTACTGATATAAAAGTTCAGTCCAACAGACCATGCTGGCACCTCAGTTCTGACTTCTGCTTTGATAAATGTAGAAAGGCTTTGAGTCATGACAATAACACCTGAGTCATATTATTGCACAATGACCCAGACCTTCCCATATAGGCTGCACACAAGTTGACTCTTTAAATTACATGCCAATTTAAAGGAGTTCTGCATGCCAACAAATCGTACTTTTCAAAAACAAAATGGAAGGTAAATCACTCCCTGCACAATACCGAGCGTTTGACCTTAAGAAGCTACAGTATTTGCAGGCCTCTCTTTGAAATCTGTTATCACCAATCTTCTCAACAAATCAGTCTTTGACCCCTACTGACATTGCAAACCTTTACCCTGCCAATCTTACTTTTCACTCTCAAGTCTTTGGAAGTGTTTAGATTAGATTAGATTACTTTACAGTGTGGAAACAGGCCCTTCGGCCCAACAAGTCCACACCGACCCGCCGAAGCGCAACCCACCCATACCCCTACATTTACCCCTTACCTAACACTACGGACAATTTAACATGGCCAATTCACCTGACCTGCACATCTTTGGACTGTGGGAGGAAACCGGAGCACCCGGAGGAAACCCACGCAGACACGGGGAGAACGTGCAAACTCCACACCGTCAGTCGCCTGAGGCGGGAATTGAACCCGGGTCTCTGGCGCTGCGAGGCAGCAGTGCTAACCACTGTGCCACCGTGCCGCCCATGTTGTTGCTTCCCAAATTCATTTACGTGTTTGAATTTCCCCAGTCAGGTTTGCATGTTTATCATGGCACAGAAACCGCTCCTATCTTTGTTACATGACATCCTACGTGAATGTAACTCACCCTTGGCCTGTCTGCAGTCTTTGACACTATTGACTACACCATGCTCCATCAATAATCCTCCACCTTTATCTACCAACCAAGTATTCTAAATTAGTCTACTCCCGTTTGACAGCATTTGGCTTTTCCTCACCACCTTTCTTAAATAGTAACACCATGTTAGCCAACTGCCAGTCTCCCGGTACCTCACTGTGACTAGTAATGATACAAATATCTCAGCAAGGGGCCTAGCGATCACTTCCCCAGCTTCCCACAGAGTTCTAAGGTACACTTGATCAGGTCCTGGAGATTTATCCATCTTTCTGCATTTTAAGACATCCAGCACCACCACCTCTGCAATATGGACATTTTTCAAGATGTCACCATCTATTTCCCCACATTCTATATATTCCGTGTCTTTCTACACAGTAAACACTGAGGCAAAATAATTGTATCGTATCATCCCTATCTCCTGCTGTTCCACACAGGCTGCCTTGGTGATCTTTGAGGGACCCTATTCTCTCCCTTTATTTGTCCTCTATGTATTTATAGAATCCCTTTATGTTCTCCTTAACCCTATTTGCCAAAGCTTTCTCATGTCCCTTTTTCTACCCTCCTGATTTCCCTCTTCTAAGGAATCTCTTGAAACTTGACGTACCTCTCATTACATTAGGACTAGTGTCAGTACTAGAAACTTGGCTGGTGGTGCTATATTCCTCTGAGAGTCCATCACCCCTGACACTTTCCAGAACTGCATATTTGTTTGAAATGGGGATTTTCACGGGAGACTCCTGTACTAACTCCCTCTCCTCCTCCCTCTCTCTCTTTATACTTTTAAAATTTAATCAAGAGACAGATCTCAAAAAAACATATAATCAAAGAAGAATCCACTCTACTCACTATTGTAGATTTACATAAAACAGCAAGGTTACACTTAAAAACCACACACTTACCTGCTCCCATGCTGTGAGCTCCTCCACTTCGGTTCCTCCAAGGTCAGCTGTGAATTTCACTGTTAATTTTTCTTCGATGCACTGTGATATCCAGAGTTCCTTTAACTCAAGCAGGCAGTAGCTGTACAGATTCACTGCTGCGTCAGACCGCAGTGTAGGTTTCTTTTTCGTTTGATTCACTGACCATGTGCTCACTGCCTTTATCTTTCTTCCTCCTTTTAAAGTGCCATTGTTTTGATTATTTTTCCCCCGAAGTTCCAAACCAATGTGCAACAGCTTATGAAACAGTAAGTACTGCTTCTGGAATTCAAGGAAATCAACTCCAACACTGACACTGCCTGCAGAAAGGAGCAGCTCTTACAGCCACAGTTTTTTCCCCATCCTCCATCCGGGATTGTCCCAGTTTAATATTGGTGCATCTCCCAATTTGCAGTAAATTTTAAGTTAGTCATGTCTGTTCAGGCCATTTCGAGCCTCAATGATAATCCCTGGGATATGCTTTTTATCTACACACCCCACCCTTAAACTAAAATAAGTATACCCTACTTCAACCAAATTCTTATTACATCTGAATTAGATACAAACAACTGAACAAGGAGCTGGAGTTGGCAGTTCGGTTTCTCAAGTTTGCATGTGACATGGCTGATCTGATCGTAATCCCAAATCCATATTCCTGCCTTTCACGTCTTGCTCAACAAGAGTCCATCTACCTTTGCCTTAAAAATATTCAAGGACTCTGCTTCCACTGCCTTTTCAGGAAGAGAATTCCAAAGAGAGACAACCTTCTGAAAGAAAAACTTACACCTCATCTCTGTTTTAAAAGGGTGATCCCTGAATTTGAAACAGCGACTCTAATTTTCTAGACTCTCTGGTTAGAGGAAACAGCCTCTCTACATCGGGCAGCACGGTGGCACAGTGGTTAGCACTGTTGCCTCGCAGCGCCAGAGACCCGGGTTCAATTCCCACCTCAGGCGACTGACTGTGTGGAGTTTGCACGTTCTCCCTGTGTCTGCGTGGGTTTCCTCCGGGTGCTCCGGTTTCCTCCCACAGTCCAAAGATGTGCAGGGCCAGGTGAATTGGCCATGCTAAATTGCCCGTAGTGTTAGGTAAGGGGTAAATGTGGGGGTATGGGTGGGTTCGCTTCGGCGGGTCGGTGTGGACTTGTTGAGCCGAAGGGCCTGTTTCCACACTGTAATGTAATCTAATCTAATCTAATATGTCAAAGATCTCCCAGGATCTTGTGTTTGAATCTTACTATTCTAAACTCCAATGGTTACAGCCCTACTCTGTCCAACTTTTCCTCTGAAGACATCTCAATCATTCCAGGTATTAGTCTGGTCAATCTTTGCTGAACTGCTTCCAATGTATTTAAATCCTTCTTTAATTAAGGTGACCAATACTCTGCACAGCAATGTTCGCTCAAGGTAGCCATTCTGTTCTGTGTATGGGGATTGGTGAGGTAATGCATACTGCAGCATTTATTCCGATTACAGAAATGGCTACCACACACTGACCTCAAAAGTCTGCACAGATGAAAACAAAGTTACAAGAAACACTGGTGCACAGTACTTCAAATGGGGTCTTATCAGTGACCTATCGCAAACTTTGAAAACCTATATAAATAAAATACAACTTTCTCAGTTGTGCATTCAATTCTCCTCACAATAAATTATAACATTTCTATCAGTTTAGGATAGCTGGTCAGTGCGGACAAGTTGAACTGGCGGATCTGTTTCTGTGCTGTATAACTCTAACTCTTACTAGCAACTTATTTCCCCAACTATTTCTGATCAAACCATTTCTGCATAGTGATTTCCTGAACCAGGTCATCTCTAACTATTGCATCAATGCCATGCTAATTCAAAGTGCAACCCTCTACCTTTACCTAGCTTCCAACTTTTGGATTTGCTCTCCTGGCTTGACTTCACCCCTTGGTTTGCCACATCTACTCAAGCTTGATTTCTCACTTCCATTGTTTAGTTTGACCACCTTCTATTTTTCTATTTAGAGTTTGCGAGAACTCTGGTCCTGGCAAGGCTGAGGTGTAATCTGCCACAATGATACAGGCCCAACGTTCCCTTATGCTAATGGCAAAGCCTCACAAACTGAAACCCACTTCTTCCATACCAGTCTGACTAGGTATTGACTACTTTTATGTGTTCTCTGCCGATGGTACGTGGGTTAGGTAATAATGCACATTATTATTGTGGTTTTGCTCTTCAATTTGGTGCTTAGGTCATCTTTATAAACAGAACCTCTTTGCTAGTTTTACCTCCACCCGTCTCCAAGCCCATATTCCCTTCCAGACTTGAGCAAATGTCTCAAATCCTGACACTGATAGGCAATTTAGTTTTCTGTGCAAGTGCTTACAGCAAGACAAAACAGTATCTACTACTCCCACACACACCCCCCTCACTAAACTATCCCCTACTACCCCTACATTTGTCATTACTCTCACCTCATGAAAGATATCTTGAACCAAAGTGCCCTGTTCAGTCTGCTGCTCCTTCCGAGAGAACTTGCTACAGTCCTCACAGGCAAGTACCTCAAACTTACTGGTTAGTTGCAAAGACTAAGGTTCTTACATATTTTCTTCGCCTGTATCTGCTTCATTAAGGTTGTACCCTCCTGTCCCTACCACAGAGTATCAGGATGCTCTATCCAAAGGGATTTTGCCATCTTCTGGAACAAAGTTTCCAGGTCTGTCTCCCCACCCTATGTGTTACAATGTCTTCAACTCGATCTCTACTGGTTCCTATTTGTCCACCACGTTTGTTATAACCTCAAAGTTTTCTCTGCTTATTAGCGTGTGGTAACAGGTATAATCTGGAGATTATAGTTAGTTTCTTCCACAACTCCCTCGATTCCACATGTAGGTAGAATTCTATTCATGGTTATTTATCCTCCTTCCACAGAATGCTCTGCAGTTGCTCAGTGACAGCCTTGACCGCAGCATCACAGAAGTAACATAATATTTTGGATTCATGACTTTGACTTTAGAAGTGCCTGTGTATTCCTGTATCAAAAGCCTTGTGACTATTGCTTTTCCAAATTCATTTGTTATGGACCTGACCAGACCTCCTCAAAACATTTCAAGGAAGTAGCCCAGACCCTAACTTTGCTCGTTGTTTTAAGCATGTGTAAAGTGGATGTTCCAGAAGAGATGCAGCTGGTCAAACTACTTCGTTTTAAACAAAACAGAATTTATTTACAAGCTTACTGAATGAAACACAACTAAAAGAGAACAGAATACCAAATAACTTGACCTATCTGAAAGCCCAACAGATTATCCAAATACTTGCAACAAGCCCCATAAACACTTCTCAGTACAGAAAGTCAAATCAATACATGGTCTAACACAAGAGAGGTCAGAGAGGGGGAGGGTCAGCATGGTCCTGCTTCTCTTGGATCCAGCAGTTTTACACTGCCTGCTCTGAGTAGCCAGTTTGCTAAAGAGTCGGAGTAAAGCTGAGCTGGGAGAACTGGCCACTCCCCCTTCATTGTGCAAGTGTTTTCTTTAAAACTTGAAAGCATTTTGCCTGAGGCAGTATCTAGTTGGTCCTAAATACCTTCAAACCTAGATTTGTCAGAAGCGCTGCTTTTGCATCTTCTCTGAGAAAGAGAGCTAAAGACAGCACAACCTTGTTAAAGAATCAGCGTCATCTCACACCCCCATTAAAGAAAATGAATCACCCATATCCAAAGATGGTTTCATTTTAAAACCTCTTAATCTTAAACTGTTAGTACACTACAACACACATTCAATATTACATTGACACTACTGATGCAAACATGCACAACTACATTCTATTTGTCTATTTTACTCCTGCTACCAAGCATATCTGTTTGTCATTCAAGTCTCGACAATGCGTTGGCAATCACGTTTTCTCGTCCTGCCACATGCACAATTTTCAAATTGAATGGCTGTAACAACAAGCTCTATCTAAACAGTCTGGCAGTTTGTCCTTAAATTTCTCCACAAACTTCAATGGGTTATGGTCAGTGTATATGATTGTGTCAGATATGTTACTGGTAACAAACATTGAAATGTTGTAACGCCCAACACCAAGCTCAGAGTCTCCTTCTCAACTATCGAACATTTCTGCTGATGAATGTTCAACTTCCCGGAGAAATACTCGGTAGGTCTTTGTCTTCTCGTCATCTTGCAAGAGCACAGCTCCGACACCCACATCACTGGCGTTGATAGCCACCTTGAATGGTTTTGCATAATGAGTTGTGGCTAAAATGGGGGCAGTGGATAACACGGCTTTTAGGCTGTCAAATGTCTTCTGTCAGTTCGCTGCCCACTGAACCTTATTGCCTTTCGTCAGTAATTCAGTGAGTGGAGCAGCCACACTGCTAAAACTTGGTACAAATTTATGGTAAAACCCACTCAATTCCAGGAATTGTAGTACGGCTGTTTTCATTGGTGGAATGGGAAGCTCCCCAGTTACCTTTGTTTTGCATCCCGAGGGGCCATTTGAGCATGTCCAATAACATGACCAAGGAATGTGACTTGGGCTTTGGCAAACTCACTTTTAGACATGATTATCACCAAGCCTGCCTTCCGCAGTCGATCAAACAAGTCTGATAAATGTTGCAAATGTTCCTTTCATGTGTGACTAAAAATCACCAGGTGATCTGTATATGCCACACAACTAGGTAATCCGGCAATGACCTTATTGGTAAGTGTCAGAACTGTGGCTGGTGCATTTTTCATACCAAACAGTATGACTTTAAACTGATACGGTCCATTTGGTATTATGAAAGCCAAAATACTTGCCAGTATCCTCTGAGCAAGTCTAGCTAAAAAGTATAAGTTGCTCTCCCACATCTTCAATAGTCTTCCAAATGCAGAATTGGTTATGCATCAGTCTTTGTAACTGCATTAACTCTGCGATAGACATAATTGTTGGTTACCAAATGGTTTTGGCACCATTGCTACGGGTGAGCTCCAGTCATTGAGACTCACTTCGATTATGTCATTAGATTAGATTCCCTGCACTGTGGAAACCTTGGAGCATGCTTTCAATCTCCTTTTGAATCTGTGTCAACTTTAGAGGGTTATGCCTATAAGGATGTTACTTAATCGGAACAGCATCTCTTATATCTCCATCATACATAATTAGGTTAGTACTTCCCAGCTTATATCCACAAATCTCCCCATGTGATAGTAATAACTCAGGTCATTTCGATTTTCCTCTGGAAGGTAACTCCATTTTTGACAACTTGCTCATTTGTCCAATTTTAATTTGAGGAATGTCTAATTCAGAATCCTTTGAACTTGGTTTTCACTGTGTTCTAACCAATAACACAGTCTCCTTTGGCTTGGCTTTCCTTCCCTGACAAAATGCCTTTTGAACATATTCACATGACACACACTGAGAATTCTTTTTGTCAGGAGTCCCTATGAAATAATTCACCCAAGTTTCCTTTCAACTTGGTAAGGTCCACTAAACCTTGCTTTTAAAGGTTCACAGATCACTGGAAGTAACATGACCACATTATCCCCGATAGCAGAATTACTATAGCAGAGTTTTTGATTTCTTGTCAGCTTCCTGTTTCATTGTATGCTGCGATACTTTTAAATGTCTTGCCAACTCCCCTGCTCTATTTGATCGTTCCCTAAAATTTGACACATAGTCCAAATATGTGGTCTCTGAACTCTGCCTTACTATTTTCTCCTTAATCAATTTTAACGGTCCTCTCATTTCAATGCCCAAAAGCTAATTCAAATCGACTGAATTTGGTCGATTCATTTGCTGCATCTCTGACCACAAAGTACAAACTGAATTCCCTTATCCCAATCGTCTGGATAGTCTTGACTATAAGCCCTCAATCTGGTATTTAATATCTGATGCTACCTTTTAGCACTCCCTGCAACTCTGAATGGTATGCAGTAGGTTTGAATTGTTTTATTCCTAAGCTGTCCATAAATTCCTTGATTAGTTTTGATGTAAAGTTTGACCCTTTAAAGTTTTTATCTCTGTGGGTAGTCTGTCGCTAGTGAAAAAATTGAGTAATTCCTCTACAATTCTTTTAGCTGTGAAGTAGCATATGAAATGGCCTCTGGAAATGTAGTGGATGCATCCATTATTGTTAACAAATACTGATTCCCACTTTTTGTTTTTGGTAGTGGTTCTACACAATCAAATAAAAGTGTTGTCAAGGGATCCTCAAATGCTGGAATAGGTTATTAAAGGTGCAGGTTTTATTACTGCCTGTGGTTTTCCAATTACATGACATGTCTGGCAAAATGCAACTACATCCTTGTGCAGTCCAGGCCAGTAAAAATGTTTTTGTATTTTTGGTGGAGCTTTTTGTACTCCTAAACCACCCCCCCCCCAACTGAGAGTTCGTGCACCACTTGCAACATTTCCTTTCCATAACCCACTGGCGATATGACTTGATAAATTTCTGCCCATTTCACATCTGCCTGAATATGTGATGGTTTCCATTTCCTCATTAAGGCATCATTATTACAATAGTAACATTCAGGGATACATTCGGATTCTTTTTCTGTGTATGCTTTTTGATGCAATTGCTCTAAATTTTCATCATTCTGCTGTAACCCAGTTAATTTATCTGAGTTAAAGATGTCTGCATTGTCATCTATTTGCTGCTGGTTTGTGTTAACCATCTGATCAAACAGGGTCTCTGCTAATTCCACTTCACCTTGCTTATCGATACTCTTTGATCTCTCTTGTTTCAACTGATGACTTTGTGACCTCATTACCCCACACAGTCAGGAAAAATCCCAGGATATGTGTCCTGCAATAAGTTTAGTTGCCTGAGTTTCCACTGGCTTTTTAAACACAGTAGGTAACACACCTCCGTATGAACCAGCTATATAGTTAGCAAGGACAAATTGTATTCCTGGAGCTGCGAGTTTGTCTAGTACTCCTACCTTGACTTCTCTACTCTTCACTGGACACTCTCTAACCTGACTTTACATAATTGAGTGCTTCTTGTCTCACTGTGAATTCCTGTTACTAGCACCTTTTCTGGCAATAGTCCTTCAGAAGTTTCCCATATCTGGCTTCCTAGTGCTTTTCCAAATCTACCAACACTGATTTCATGTAGCCTGCTTTATTGCAGTGAAAACACTGGAGCTTTTTAACTTTTCTTTCCCCTTCAAGAGTTTCCTTTTACCCCTATGTAAAAGTATCCTTATGATCTTTACCAAGATCCACCTTTCCCTTTCCATGTGAGGATTTTTCTTTCCCAATTTTTATCCCTCATGGATTGACATTAATTTTGGAAGCCAAACTTTGATTTATGGATTAACTCATAATGGTCAGCCATTTCAGCTGCTAATCTTCCTGTTTTAACTCTGCTCTTCCACGAGTTCTCACTATATCAGGAAGTGAATTTTTGAATGCCTCTAAAATAGTCCTCTCTGTAACAGCAGCATAGGTTTGCTCTATTTTTAATGCCCTTATCCACCTATCAAAATTACTTTGTTTGATCCTTTAAAATTCAAGATAGGTTTAACCAAAGTCCATGCTTAGATTCCTGAAATGTTGTCTGTAGATTTCTGGAACAAGCTGATATGCATCTGAGATGGTTTTGTTCACCTCATACGCCTCAGATACCCCTCTGATAGTGATGCAAATACCTCACTTGCTCTACCTACAAGTTTTGTTTGGTTCAACAAACCCACATGGTCACTGACCACCGCATTTGTTTAGCCACCTTTTCAAATAAAATGAAAAAGGCTTACAAATCCTTCTCAACAAATTTTAGGCAATCCATGAATATATTTAAACAGTTTCTCACTAGGCCTTTGGCTACCATGGGTTTGCTCATCCTTACTCTCTCCATCTCTAAGCTTACCTTCAACCTTCATCTCCATCCTTCAAAGTTGACTTTCCTGTCTAAGTGCCAATTTCTGAAGTTCAATCTCCCTCTTTCTTCCTTTCCCCCCTCTCCTTTTCTCTCTTTCTCCCTTTTTCTTTTTGTTCTGCTAAAGTGATTCATTCTTTTTTTCTTTCCTCTGCTTTTAACCATTATGCATGTTGTTTTTGTTCTATTGTTCTTTCCTTGTCTTTTGCCTCTAACTCAAGCTGCTTCATTTTCAATTGAATTTTAGCCATCTCTAAAGACTGTAACTTCTTTACTTGCTGCTCATGGCCTTTCACAGGAACATGGTTTAAGAAGATCTGGCACTCCCTCCTTAACCAACCTCCAACCAGGTTGTACATTCTGGTGCAGCAAATTTAAATGCTGAGCTATTGCTGTAATTATCTCTCTTTGTCTCACGGCAGAAGGCAGCTCCAACCCCAGCTTGGCCTTAAACACCTTTTGCAAAACCCTCTAAGTCACTTTTTCCACCCCTACAAAACTCTTGGTGACTGAAAGGGCCATTGTTATCCCAAACACTGTTAAAACCAACCAAATTCAACATCCAGAACAAAAGACATAACGTCTACCACTCACTGCCTTTGAGTCCAGCAACCTTAATCCCAAATCGGAACAATGGAACAAATTTGGATGAGCTGCCAGTCTGCTATGGACCAGCCCAGACCCCCTCAAAACATTTCAAGAAAGTAGCCTTTTTCTGCAGAAAATCCGCTTGACCATCAGAGTTACAACAATTCTTTTCAAACAATTTATTTCCTGAATGGGGTTTCCATATTTCCATTTTATGAAGTAAGCCATGATTTCTTTTCAGCTTCTAAGCAGTACTTGAACCTGGGTTGTCTGGCCCAGAGGAATGGACATGACCACTGCACCACAAAAGTTCTCATATCTTAATATAAACTTCTTTATTTGTGGTTGCTAAATTGGGCCTGCTAAAGATTGAAACCAGCAAGATTTCTTCTACGTGAGTACAAACCAGAGTCAGTGTTGATCGAAAAGTAGCAATACAATGCAAACCAATTTGTACCAATATAAATATTTGTATACTTCTTATGAAGGCATACTTAAGTTTCTGAAAAATTGAGTCTCCTCTTCTCCAAAATTATTGCTAAGCATTTTTGATACCTAAATGATAGATGAATTACTATCTTTAAGACCTAATGAACAAGTAACTCTCTTTGGATAACAGTGCTTATTAATGTGTTAATGAACTTGAAGCCTAAAAGTAGACTGAACCTACTAAGTTATTTTTTAGTAGAGTAACACGTCATGTTGTAATGTATGTGTCTGGATTGAATTGTAAAGCGAGTAGTATAGGTAAATTTAAAAATTATTTTTTGTTTGAAAGAACCAGAGTAGGTAATGCAATGTTTTCTCAACATCATTTTTAGTTCATCATTTGTATCTATTGTATGTTTTATTTCATTACCTTCATGTTTTGTGCTACACAAGTGGGTTGTAGAGTTTTATTCATAAATAATTAGCTACAATTTCTTTTATAGCTGAAGGTAGGAGAAATGAAGCAAAACAAACGCGATCCATTTTAAGTTCTCAACCTAAAGAAAAAAACCCATCTTCTGAGATCTCAGAATTCACTCCATCTGGAAATGAATGACATCACAATTTAGACTTCAAATTTGAGGATCAGCAGTCAAGTCCTAAGCTAACTGCTATTGTGTAATTTAGGCATATTTTGATAATATCAGCTAAAAAGTTGAAATAGTGCTTGTTTTGCAAAGATTGACTGGATAACTTACTTTGTACCGTGTTTGGAGGTCAAAACATTGTACATATCCAAACGGTAATTCATTAAAATAGAACAAATCTGAAGCAAAAACAAATTGCTGGAGAAGCCCAGCAGGGGTCTCACGGAACTTGAGGAAAAAACAGTTAATGTTTCCATTCCAGTGGAAGACTGGAGAACCAATTCTGAAGAAAGGTCATTGGACTTGAAACATTAACTGTTTTCTCTCCACTAATGCAGGAGACTGTTGCTCCAAAAATTCAGTTTTTGGTTGTTTGTTATTGTGTTTTAAAATGAATTCTTCACAAATGACTCCCACTATTTCAGAAATTGTTTACACTGCTGTGTTTGTCAAATAATATTTCTTCAGTTAGTTATGCATCTCCGGCTTTGGCCTCTAGTTACTTTTGATAACAGGAGTTTGGAATACCATATGACTACAAGCCATTTGTATCATTAGAACAATTGTTATTGCACATTGGAACTATGTTTTACTGTGCTCACTGATGGTAGTTAAATCGTGAATTAGCATAACCGGGATTGCTACTGGAATTTAGTTAAGCACAAATAACAAAAAGGACTTAACTAAACATTCAGATTTCATGAATTCTGCATTCGTGGTTGGTGTATTGTAGGTAAAAAGCAGACGTGCCCATACTGTAATGAGAAGGTGGACCTTAAAAGAATGCTGAGTAATCCGTATCCTTTAAAAGTTAGTTCATAAAGTTTCTGATGAATCGTTTAATACAACTTGTAAACACCTGCACAGTTTTTTATTTATAATTTTATGCAATGGTTTTAATTTTAGTAAACCTGCTCAAAAAAGGCAAATCTGTCTGTCACAAAATACAGTAATGACATGCTGTAAAACATCTCAGAAATATAGATCCATCTCATTAGTATTAGCTTCCATAAGATCATGAAAGACACCTCGATTGTACATGAAAGTTTTTGAAATGCCGTTTTTAAGGTGACTGTAGAAGATGGCCTTAGGATACGTATTATCTGTCTCTCCGCTCCCCATTAGCAACCCAACTCTCAATATTATTTGGGAACAATTTTGTCAACTTGATAAATAGCACTATCAGCTGTAATTGGCAAAAATACCATGTGGATCTGTCTCCAATGAGATATTTTATTCTACTAATTGATTTAAATCTGTAATCTCTCTCTCACATCAGCCTTCATTACTTCAAAGGCAAGTTAATGACAAAGCAAGCTACTTCTGAACTCTTTGATTACTTGTAATGAGAATTATATAATTGCAGGTGATATTTTGCGCAAAAATCCATAGATATATAACAGATTTCTTTTGGGAACTTAAAAGTCAAATTCCGAGCCAATACATTGGATGCAAAATCTTAATTAACATCTGAAATATTAATCTATATTTTCTCTTTCAGGTTCTAATAGATCAGTATATTTCAGCTATTGGTACTTAGTCATAGACTCCCTACGTTGTGGAAACACCCCATTTGGCCCATTGAGTCCACACTGACTCTCTGAAGTGCATCCCACCCAGACCCACTTCATCCATGTAGCCCTGCATTTCCCATGGCTAACCCAACTAGCCTGCTCATCTTTGGACTGTGGGAGCAAACCAAAGCACCTGATATACCTACAATGCCGTTAGGAGCTTTGATCCAGGAACAGTGATACATTTCCAAGTCAGGACAGAAAGTGACACGGAGGGGAACATATAGGGGAAACCATGTCTACAATTTTCTCTCCAAGACTCTCACTACCTGACTTGGAAATATATCACAGTTCTCTCAGTATCACTGGATTAAAATCCTGCAACTCTCTTCCTACTGGTATTGTGGGTGTACCTAAATGGGCAGCAGCAGTCAAGAAGGCAGCTCATCAACTTCATCAGGACAACTAGGGATGAGCAATAAGTGCTGTCTCAGCCAGTGATGTTCGCATCCAACAAATTAATTTTTTCAAAGAGTCCTGCTAGCAATGCAGTTTGCTAAGACATGTTTTGCTTTTTGTTAGGGTTTTCGGACAAACCGGACAATGGAATTAAGACCACAACCAAATCATCCATTATCTCATTGATTAGCAGAGCAGATAAAAAGAACCTATTCGTCCTGAGTCCTATGTTTCTATGATTCCCATTTGATTTGCCAACATGAGGAAGTTGAGAGGTGACCTTACAGAAATTTATAAAATAATGAGGGGTATAGATAGCGTTAATAGTATTTGTGTTTTCCCTAGGATGGGGGATTTCAACACTAGGGGGCACAGTTTTAACATGAGATTTTAAAAAGACATGAGATAATGTTTTGCATGTGGATGTGTGTACAATTACAATGTTTAAAAGACATTTGGATAAGTACGTGAATAGGAAAGGTTTGGAGGGATACGGGCCAGGAGCAGGCAGGTGGGACTAGTTTAGTTTGGGATTATGTTTGTCATGGACTGATTGGACTAAAGGGTCTGTTTCCATGCTGTATGACACTGTATGTATTTATTTGGTTCTGGTCTTTCTTACATGGAAGAAAGAAATACAATCCATTACAAATGTTGCAATGGTGTTACAATTTGCAAGTTTACTAAGATACAAAATTTAAAATAAGTTGCTTATTATTTGGTTTTTAACCCACTTCCTACTTATGATGCCCTTCTATTAAAGCAAGCTTTCCTGGCAATTGACTTTGACGATGGAGTCCTGTTATCTTGTCTTTCTCCTTTCAATTGCAGAGTTAACAGTGCTGATTTCCTTGATATTATCATCATCTCCTTGAAGTTATATTTTCTAAGTACAAGATGTGTGAGTGTTCCTGGTTTGTAAAATGCTTTGCAATTCCATCAATTTTCTTTTCAATCTTGACCAGTTTATAGATATTAATTTTAAAAAGTAGTGATCTGCCCCACAGTACTTAGCAGTGTTTTCTTAAAGCTATATTTTCCACTGATTTCTCGACTATCATATAGTAGTACTTTCCTCAGCTCCCACCAGCTATTGCTATAGTAGATCATTCTAACAGTTGATGTACACATATACATTTTTCAATCTCCCCAAATATTATTGTAGAATTATTAAATTCTACAGTATAGGAAGAAAATATTTAGTCCATCTTAAATATTTGAAAAAGAAATTACACATATTGCTTTACAGCTGCCTTTTTATTTCTTCCCCCGTAATTTCCTCTAAAGTATCTGTTCAACTCCATTTTAAAAATTATTTATGGAATCTGCTTTCTGCAGGTTTTCAGTTTCAGCATTTGAGATTCTGACAACTTCCCCGCTATACATATTTTGGTTGATTTTAATGTCGTAATTTGAGAGAGGGAGTAGTTTTTTATGTCTAATCAATGAAAACCTCATTGTGTTGAGAATCGGAGGTTATATTTTCTCCTTCTGTTCCACAGAAGACAATCCTAATTTTCCAGCATCTTCTCATTCCTGAAGTCCCTGGTCAAACTTCTGTATGTTTTAAGGCATTTTATATTGATTCTGAACATTATATTTTTGATTAAACACTTCTCTCAAATTACGTTTAGATGCAGGCACTTCAGTGTTAAAATTAACTCAAGTTGCAACAATTTTAACAAATCTTTAGTAGTCACATACTGTTTCGTGACATTACTGTACTAATTTAACCATTTATACTTCTAAGTATCTTAAGAACAAGGATGGGAACCATTTCAATTGATTATTTGAGAGAAAAATGGTCATTTGCATAGAGCATTTTCAATTTGTACATTTAAAATTGAATATCTGAATGTATATGAACAGTAGAAATAAAAGCATGAATGGCTGATATAATAGAATTAATTGATAGTAAATGTTCACATCTCCAAAAAAGTTGATTTCAATGCGAGAGCTGCTGAAGCAGCTCTTGTCATAATTTCATTGTTCAGTTTTAGCCAGCGTTGTTTTAAGTGAATACAAAATGTTTTCTTTAACTTTAACTTCAGGTGGGAGCGCACACATGTTTTATATGGCCAGCTATTAGATTGGCTGCGTTATCTAGTTGCATGGCAGCCTGTAATTATTGGAGTTGTACAAGGTATTAACTATGTATTGGGTCTAGAATAAGACCCTACCAATTTTTCTGGCACGTGCATTATAAATAAATCATTTTAAATTATGTATATTCTAGAAAATGTTTACTCTGAATTTGTCATTTAGAACTGCATAACTGCAACATGTTTTGTTGGTACCTCAATGACTGATTATGGTGATTATGCTGTCACTTAACTAACATGCAATAATATGCATTATTTTTAAATAAGTAATGTCAAATTTTGTAAAAGGGAGCCTTCAGTTCTTTCACAGACAGATTGTGTTTCCTTACAAAAATGTTGAAAAAAATTAAAGCATGGATGCATTCAAAGTTTGTGAGAAGATTTGTAACTCAGGTGCTCGTTGTTGTGGTTCTGTTCGCCGAGCTGGGAATTTGTGTTGCAGATGTTTCGTCCCCTGTCTAGGTGACATCCTCAGTGCTTGGGAGCCTCCTGTGAAGCACTTCTGTGATCTTTCCTCCGGCATTTGTAGTGGTTTGAATCTGCCGCTTCCGGTTGTCAGTTCCAGCTGTCCGCTGCAGTGATCGGTATATTGGGTCCAGGTTGATGTGCTTATTGATTGAATCTGTGGATGAGTGCCATGCCTCTAGGAATTCCCTGGCTGTTCTCTGTTTGGCTTGTCCTATAATAGTAGTGTTGTCCCAGTCGAATTCATGTGGCTTGTCATCTGCGTGTGTGGCTACTAAGGATAGCTGGTCGTGTTGTTTCGTGGCGAGTTGGTGTTCATGGATGCGGATCGTTAGCTGTCTTCCTGTTTGTCCTATGTAGTGTTTTGTGCAGTCCTTGCATGGGATTTTGTACACTACTGTACACAGGAAGACAGCTAACGATCCGCATCCATGAACACCAACTAGCCACGAAACGATATGACCAGCTATCCTTAGTAGCCCCACACGCAGATGACAAGCCACATGAATTCGACTGGGACAACACTACTATTATAGGACACGCCAAACAGAGAACAGCCAGGGAATTCCTAGAGGCATGGCACTCATCCACAGATTCAATCAATAAGCACATCGACCTGGACCCAATATACCTATCACTGCAACAGACAGCTGGAACTGACAACCGGAAGCGGCAGATTCAAACCACTACAAATGTCGGAGGAAAGATCACAGAAGTGCTTCACAGGGGGCTCCCAAGCACTGAGGATGTCACCTCGACAGGGGGCGAAACGTCTGCAACACAAATTCCCAGCTCGGCGAACAGAACCACAACAGCATGGATGCATTGTTGATCACCACTTATGATACTGATTTGGAAATTGTAATTACCATTTCAAAGAAAATTTGACCATGAGATGTCTCTATATAATAGCTTATTAAACATAGAATGAAATTCGTACTTTTTGTTATGTCACCACTAAGTAATGTTTTGAAAAAAGTGTTCTGGTTTCATGAATCAGTAGAATTTGATTCATGCCCCATAGTGATTTATTTTTCTGGTACTTAATGTTGAGAACTAACAAAGTATTGAGTTGTGTTTTTGCTTCTATATTTATTCTCTAAGATGTCATTTATTTAGTTCAGCTGATGATAAATGCAATATGACTTGTTTATTACTATGCATATATTATTTTAAATTTGAAGGCATTGATCTTATACTTTTGGTATTTGTATTTGCAAATTTTATTCACCTGAAACGTGACTTTTTATCCATCTTAATGCAGTTTAAAAGTAATAGCTTGGATGAAATTTGATTTGGAGCCTTAATGTTACTGTTTTCTGATATGTTAATTCTGAAAACTGCTTTACAATGTGGAGTATGAATAATACTTAGAAATGTTTCAGATTTATCATTTAGATGTGCCCTTGCTAATTTGTGCATCATTTTTATTAATTTACAAATATTATCTAAACCATGAATGATGTAAATCAAAATAATTATTGAGCCTGGAAATCAGAGATAAATGAATCAATAAGTTTAAATTATGACTAAATGGTGTATTTTGCAGTAAACCTAAATTTTATATGTTTGGGCAAGATATGAATTGAAAATTGGCTTTAGACGTTCATAGCTGGGAGAAAAGGTTCAAAGAACAGTTACATTGAACTTGAAAAGCTAACTGTTTTTCTTTGTGTGGGGTTGCTGTTCGACCTACTGATTTTCTTCAGCATTTTATTTTTATTTGTGGAGGAAGAAAATCTGTAACTGGGATTTGTCAGAACACAAAACTGCCCAAATTTATCCATGGTTTGATGGAATGGCTGATTTCCTTTAGTGACTGATTTAATTCTGAAAGTTGGTGGTCACATTTGTTTAATGAGAAAAAATGATTTGAAGTGTTAGGATATGCAGGTTTGGATAATGAGGGCAGTCAACAAAATTATTGTCATCTATGAATGAGGCAGCAGGATATGTGGGGGAAAAAGATAATCTTGGAAGTCTAGTCAAGACATTTTTAAAATTAGCTGATGGAATGTGGATGTTGCATTTGTTGCTCACCTGCAATTACCTGTGTGATGATAGAGGTATTGGGCTGCCTTCTTGAACTGTTGTCCTTTTGGGGGCTGAGTACATCAATCCTACCCTAATTCTGTTAAGGAATTTTAATCCAGTAACAGAAAGGATATGATAGTATAGTTACAGTGGTATCTGTGACTTAAAGGTGTAAATATTTAAGCTGGCAGATGGGATGCTCATCAAACTTGCTACTACATCCTGGAGAGTGCTGAGCTTTCTGAATGTTATTGGAGTTGCAAATATCCAGGCAGTTGGAGAGTAAGCTAAAGCTTCCGTAGTCTTACCAGAGTGTATGGCTGCTCTCTTATCACAGTGAGATGACTGGTGGTGGTTTAACCTGAGGGTCACCATGCCTCTGGCAGGCAAGAGTCCTTCATGGTAACTTAGCAGTGTGGGAATTGAACTCAAGCTGTTGCTGTTACCCAGTATTGCAAAGCAGCCAACTGAGTTTTAGTGTCCTAACTTCTAGCGTCATAGAGATGTACATCTCAGAAACCGACCCTTTGGTCCAACTTGTCCATGATGACCAGATATCCTAACCTAGTCTAGTCCCACCTGCCAGCACATGGCCCATATCCCTCTTAAACCCTTCCTTTTCACATACCCATCCAGATGCCTTTTAAAATCTGTAATTGTACCAGCCTCCACCACTTCCTCTAGTAGTTCATTCCATACATGCACCACCCTCTGTGTGAAAACATTATCTCTTAGGTCCCTTTTCTATCTTTCCCCTCTCACCCTAAATCTATGTCCTCACGCTCTGGACTCCCCCCCCAGCGAAAAGATATTGTCTATTTACCCTATCCATGCCCCTCATGATTTTATAAATCTATATAAGGTCACCCCTCAGCCACTGATGCTCCAGGGACATTAGCCCTAGCCTATTCCGCCTCTCCCTATAGCTCAAATTCTCCAACCCTAGCAACATCCTTGTAAATCTTTTCTGAACCCTTTCAAGTTTCACAGCATCTTTCCAATAGCAAGGAAATCAGAATTGCAAGTAGTATTCCAAAAGTGGCCTAACCGATGTCCGGTACAGCCGCAATATGGCCTCCCAACCCCTATACTCAATGCTCTGACCAATTAAGTGAAGCATACCAAACACTGCCTTCACTATCCTATCTATCTGTGATTCTACTTTCAAGGACCTATGAACCTGCACTCCAAAGTCTTTGTTCAGCAACACTCCCCAGGATCTTACCATTAAGTTTATAGTCCCTGCCCTGATTCGCTTTGACAAAATGCAGCACCTCAATTTATCTAAATTTAACTCCATCTGACACTTGTCAGCCTATTGGCCGATCTGATCGAGATCCCGTTTGTAGATGGTTTATATGCTTTGAGATTTTTGGTGAGCTACTTGCCATGGGAGTTCTAGCTTCTGAAATTGTTTTGTAGCTGCAGTATTCATATTGTTGGTTTGGTTCAATTTCTGATCAGTGGTAACTCACCAGGGTTTGATGGTGGAGCAATGCTAATGTCATTGAAAGTCAAGGCGAGTCTGTTAGATTTTCTCCTGATGGAGGTGGTAATTGTCAGGTACTAATGACATGAATGTTACTTGCCACTTAGTAGCCCAAGCCTAATGTTGTCCAAGTCTTGTTGCAATTGGACACAATACTTCAGTACCTGAGATCTCATGAATGCTATTGAACGTTGTGTAATTATCAGTGAATATTCCCATTCTGAAGTTTTGATGGAGGGAACAAGCAGCTGATGAAGCGGCTGAAGACTGTTCAGCCGAGGACATTACCCTGAGGTGATGTCCTGGAACTGAGATGATTGGCCTCCAATAACCCCACACTTTTGCAAGATATGACTCCAACCAGCAGAGTTTTCCCCTCCATTCCAATTGACTGCAGTCTTGATAGGCCTTCTTGATGTCATACTTGGTTGAATGCTGCCTTGATATCAAAGGCAGTCACTTAGCTTACCTTTGGAGTTTAGCATTTTAAACATTGGTTGGACCTAAGTTCTAATGAGGTCAGGAATTTCAATCGACTGACCTTGTTCAACTTACATTCAGTTCTTCAATAATGCGTTCTTGTGCAACCCTGCATTGTAGAAAGGTTGCGCTTTAGAAAGTGTTTACAATGTGATTGCGTTATAGTCAACACAAGCTTTAAAGGTTCGTGCTTTAGAAACAGCGTCCCCAATTCGTCAATCAAGTTACACTGAATTCACATTAACAAAACCTGTTATAGCAGAATGACCTGTATTTCAATACAAAATGGTATAGGTTTAAAATGGTCGAGCCTGTTTTCTGTGATCTACTAAAGTTTAGAATAAAAATACGAATCCAAATGCAGTTGAAAAATGATTTTCAAGATGTCACGGCAGCTCCAGGCAACAAATTACAGAATAAATTCCAAACCTTGTTTCACCATACGTTATGGACCAGGATAAGAGCAAGACTGGTTTTACAACGTTTATGGATACGAATCACTGTAGGTAGCTGCTGACTGTTCATATGATTTTTTTTCATTCTTGCTAATTTCCCTCAATGTTCAGGACAATTGTCTGATTGTATTTAAGATCTTTAGAATCTTTATGGGTGTCTCTAATAGAGTTGTGAAGACATTTGATGAATTCCCAAGTTGATAACAGTTGCCTCCACTCTTGTAAATTGTATTGTTTAAAATAACTTGCAAGAGACTAGGTTTCAGGGCAAGCTTGGACACTCTGAACTCGACTTTCAAGGTGGAGAACATAACCCAGAAGATTCCCTGGCTTTGCACAGCCTTTAGAGAAAGGTATCAATTGTTCTGGTGTGTTAATACTTAATTGTTCTTAATAACTTTTTTTCCTTTCCAGTGTTCTAATGCAAAGAAACACAAAGGAATGTATTTCTGCTGTAATGCAGATGAATGCTTCTAGAGGGCATTGTCAGATTTTCAAGGGATTCAAATTTAAAACCAATTAAATACAGCAAACCCTTTATTAGTACATGAGGTTAACACATTACATGTGAGTAATTTGCAATTCCACGCAGATCAACTGCTAGATTACTGGACGAGGAGTTGCATGTGCTGTCTATTCATTATCAAAATAGACATTAGACTCCATGTCGCATAATGTCCATCCATGCAAGCTAAGGTACTTTTTAACTTGTCTTCTCTGTGACTCACTTAATTTTTTTCATGAAAAGTGCTGTTTATTTTACTCAATAAGACTAATTGTTTTTGTCCACATCAGTTCAAGTTTTGTGTTTACTCAACAAATTCACGCATCATAAACTCAATTTTATATATATGTATTTGCCTATAAAATATTTGAAAAAACACATCTTTCCCATGTTCTGACTGAACCAACTACACCTACTAATAGTATTTATAAAAGATTTTTTTAAAAAGTGCATCAGTTGCTGATATGACTTGCAAGTTTCAGTTATCACTTCTGCAGAAGACGGCGACAATGGGAGGAATTGTGGTCCAGGAGCAACGGCCCAGCATTACAACTTCAATTCAGCAGAGAGAGAGAGGAAGCAACAGATTATATTGAGGCCTGCAGAAAGGGGTGGGGGCAGTATACAGGGAACAGGTTCAACAAGTGCAGCTTCAGGAGACTGCTGATTGGAGTGCTTTGATTCATTTGTGATTTTTAAAAAGAAGTTTTTGGGAGAGTGGATTAACTTAGAAATGTAAGTAGGGAGAGAAGTAAAATTAGCTTAAGGGAATTAAGTTTATAGCATTCTTATATAAGCATCCTTTTCTTTCAGAAAGGATTAATGAAGGAGCTTAAGGGAAGTCATGTCAGCAGAGTTTGCACCTCCTGTGTTACATGCCAAATCATTGAAGCTTCCGTTGTCCCAAATGGCCGTGCATAAGGAAAGAATGTCAGTTGTCGTAATTGGTGAACTAATTTGGGAGATGGAGCTATGGGTGAATTCTCTATGGAGCAGCAGTGATGCTGTGTATGTCGTAGATAGCATATTCAGTGAGGTGGTCACATTATGGTTGAAGTCTGAGCAGTTAGAAAAGGCACATGTGATCACCAGACAGTGCAGGAATCCCTGGGGCTAACCCCCCCCCCCTTCCAATAGAGACATTGTTTTAGATACTGTTGGGGAAGTGACTGTGCAAGGGAAAGCACTGGGAGCCAACTTCATGGCATCATGGATGGGTCTGTTGCATAAGAGGGGAGCAAGAAGAATGACAGGTCGGTAGTGATAGAAAATTCATTCCTAAGGGGAACAGGTGGGCATTTCTGCAGCCATGATACTGACTGCAGCTTGATATGTTTGAGATCAAAGTGGTGCTGGAAAAGCACAGCAGGTCAGGCAGCATCTGAGGAGCAGGAATATCGATGTTTTGGGCAAAAGCCCTTCATCAGGAATAGAAACAGGAAGTCTCCAGGGTGGAGAGATAAATGAGGGGGTGGGGCTGGGGAGAAGGTAGCAAAGAGTACAATGGGTGAATGGGGGTGGGGATGGAGGTGATAGGTCAGATGGGAGGGTGGAGCAGATAGGCGGCAAGGGAGATTGGCAGGTAGGACAGGTCATGGGGACGGTGCTGAGCTGGAAGGTTGGAACTGGGGTAAGGTGGGGGGGAGGGGAAATGAGGAAACTGGTGAAGTCCACATTGATGCCCTGGGGTTGAAGTGCTCCGAGGCAGAAGATGAGGCGTTCTTCCTCCAGGCGTCGGGTAGTGAAGGAGCAGCGGTGGAGGAGGCCCAGGACCTGCATGTCTTCGGCAGAGTGGGAGGGGGAGTTGAAATGTTCGGCCACGGGGCAGTGGGGTTGATTGGTGCGGGTGTCCCGGAGATGTTCCTGAAGTTCTCTGCGGGGAGGCGTCCAGTCTCCCCAATGTAAAGGAGACATCGGGAGCAATGGAAACAATAAATTACGTTGGTGGATGTGCACGTGAAACTTTGGATGTGGAAGGCTCCTTTGGGGCCTTGGATGATGGTGAGGGAAGAGGTGTGGGCACAGGTTTTGCAATTCCTGCGGTGGCAGGCCAGGGTGCCAGGACGGGAGGGTGGGTAGTTGAGGGGGGGTGTGGACCTGACCAGGTAGTCACGGGGAGAACGGTCTTTGCGGAAAACAGAAAGGGGTGGAGAGGGAAATATATCTGGTGGTGGAGTCCATTTGGAGGTGGAAATGTCAGCGGATGATGCAGTAAATGCGAAGGTTGGTGGGGTGGAAAGTGAGGACCGGGGGGGGGGGGTGGGGGTTCTGTCCCTGTTACTGTTGGAGGCGTGGTGTTTGAGGGCGGAGGTAAGGGATATGGATGAGATGTGTTGGGCATCTTCAACCATGTGAGAAGGGAAATTGCGATCTCTAAAGGAGGAGGCCATCTGGTGTGTACTGTGGTGGAACTCGTCCTCTTGGGAGCAGATACGGCAGAAGCGGAGGAATTGCGAATATGGAATGGCATTTTTGCAGGAGGTAGTGTGGGAAAAGGTGTAATCCAGGTAGCTGTGGGAGTCGGGTTTGTAAAAAATGTCAGTGTCAAGTCTGTATCATTAATGGAGATGGAGAAGTCCAGGAAGGGGAGGGAGGTGTTAGAGATGGTCCAGGTGAATTTAAGATAGGGGTGGAATGTGTTGGTGAAGTTGATGAACTGCTCAACCTCACGGGAGCACGAGGTGGCGCCGATGCAGTCATCAACGTAGCAGAGGAAGAGGTGGGGAGTGGTGCTGGTGTAATTCTGGAAGATGGACAAGTAAAGCTTGAATAAGCTTCAGGAGACTGCTGACTGGAGTGCTTTGATTTATTTGTGATTTTTAAAAAGAATTTTTTGGGAGAGTGGATTAACTTGGAAATGTAAGTATTAAGTGAAAATCATAACAAAATAATGTAAGTAGGGATGGTTTGGTCAGAGTGTATTGCGACCACATGCTATTAAGTAAATTTGTCAGAGCAGTGGGACATGTTTAAGAAAGTAATAGGGAGGGTGATATCTTGGGGACAATCCACATCACAGTAGAGGAGGTGTTGGACGTATTAGAATGTAGGAAAGTGGATAAATCTCCTGGTTCTGACCAGATATGTACAAGAACCCTGCAAGAGGCTAGAGAAGAAATTGAGGGAACCCTGGCTGATAGTTTTGCATCATTGTTAGCAATGGGTGAGGTCTCGGTAGACTGGAGGGGAGCGAATGTTGTGCCATTATTCTAGAAGGGTTGCAAAGGAAAACCTGGGGACTTTACACTGTGAAGGTTAACATATGTGGTGGATAAGTTAGTTGGTAAGATTCTGAGGGATCAGATATACAAGCATTTGGAAAGACTGGGATTGATCAGGAGTAGGTTTTGTGAGTGGGAGATCATGCCCCACAAATTTGTTGAGTTCTTTGATGAAGTGACCAAGAAGGTTGACAAGGGCAGGACAGTAGACGTAGTCTATATGGATTTCTGTAATGCATTTGATAAGATGGTAGCCTGCTCCAGAAGGTTAGATCTCATGGAATCCAGGGCAAAGTGGCAAATTGGATACAAAATTGGCTTGAAGGTAGGAAGCAGAGGGTAATAGCGGAAGGTTGCTTGTCGGACTAGAGGCCGCTGACTACTGGGGTACCTCAGTTCAGTGCTGGGCCCATTACTGTTTGTTATCTATATCAATGATTTGGATGAAAATGTACAAGGCATGATTAGTAAGTTTGCTGATGACACTAAAATAAGTGGTATTGTGGACAGTGAGGAAGGTTATCAGAAATTGCAGCAGGACCTTGATCAGCTGGGGAAGTGGGCTGAGAAATGGCAAATGGAGTTTAATATAGATAAGTGTGAGGTGTTGCATTTTGGAAAGTCAATCAAGGTCGGAGTTTCATGGTGATTGGTTGGTCTTAAGGAGTGTAATGGAACAGAGTTCAGGTGCAAGGTTCTCTGAAAGTGGAGTCCCAGGTAGACAGAGCAGTGAAGAAGGGTTTTGGCACACTGACCTTCTCTCCGGGCATTGAGTATAGAAGTTGGGAAGTTATGTTGCAGTTATACAGTATGTTGGTGAGACCGTACTTGGAGTATTGTGTTCAGTTTTGCTCACCTTATAGGAAGGATGTTGTTAAACTGGAAAGAGTGCAGAAGAAATTTACAAGCATGTTGCCTTGACTCAATGGTCTTGAGTTATAAGGAGAGGTTGGACAAGTTGGGACATTTTTCTTTAGCATGTAGGAGACTGTGGGGGGACCTTTTATAGAGGTGTACAAGATCGTGAGAGGCATGGATAGGGTGAATGCACTCAAGTCTTTTTCCCAGGGTTGGGGAATCGAAGACGAGAGGGCATCAGTCTAAGGTTAGCGGGGAAAGAATAAAAGGGAACCTGAGGGGCAATGTTTTTACAGAGGATGGTATGCATATGAAATGAGCTGCTAATGGAAGTGACTGAGGCGGATATATTAGCAACATTCAAAGGCATTTGGATTAATACATGGATAGGAAAGGTTTAGAAGGATACGGGATACAAGTGTAGGGAAATGGGGTCAGCAAGGAGTAGTTTGGCCCAAAGGGCCTGTCTCCATGCTGTAGGACTCTGACTATATGAGTATAGGGCCAATATGTTCCATTAAAGATAGTGAGTAGGACCATATTGCGGGACTTAAAACATTGGATAAAGAAAAAAGGAGGCTTATGGTAGATAGTGAGCACTCCAAACAACAGAACTCCTAGAGGAGTACAGAATGTATAAAGAGGAACTCGGAGAGCAAAAGGGAGGCATTAAAGGATACCAGGTAAAGTAAAGGAAAATTCTGCGTTATTTTGCCAGTACATTTAAGATAAAAGGATAAATAGGAAAGCGTAGGCCCCATTAAGGATCTCAGTGGTAATTTATATGTGGAGAAATTGAGGACTGCAGATGCTGGAGATCAGAGTTGAAAAGTGCACTAGAAAAGCACAGCAGGTCAGCCAGCATCCAAGGAGAGGGCTAATCAATGTTTCGGGCATAAGCCATACAGGAATGTGGCAGGGGGAGTCGAGCAAGTAGAGAGATGACTAGGAGGGTGATGCTGGGGGGAGGTAGCTGGGAAGGCAATAGGTAAATGCAGGTGAGGGGGTGATGGTGATAGGTTTGAGGGAAGGGTCGAGTGGATAGGTGGGAAGGCAGATAGACACGTAGGGTCCTAATTTTTATGTGGAGGTCAAGTACATTGGTAGGGTTCTAAATGAATATTTTGTGTTGGTGTTCATTAGTGAGCGAGCCGATATAGGTATAGAAATCTGCAAGGAGCACTATATAATACTTAAAGACAGGAGGTTCTAAATGGTTTGGCATGCGTAAAAAATACATAAATGTCCAGGGCCGGATGAAATGTATTGCAGGCTGTTGAATGAGGCAGGGAAGGAAACAGCAGGCTTGCTGGCAATTATCTTCAATTTCTTTCTGGCCACAGGAGGGCTGCCAGAATGGGCAAAATGTTATTGGATGGGAGACGGGCTGTACTGGAAACAAAATCTTTTTAAGGCATGACAAATAGCAAATTTTAACATGGCTTTCCACATTACAGGCATTGAACTTAATAGGTAATCTTGTAACCTAGTCTGCTTAAGTGGAATTCACAAAGGAAAGTAATTGTTGTTATTTGTTTGAAAATCTCTCTTACAATCAAAATGTTCTGCACTTGTTATCTATTTTGCTCTATGTATCAGCTGTCAAAGTTTGGGAGAGCATCATATTTTTATTTGCAATCTTTTGGCATTACACCCATCATAATGGCTGCTGCTTTTGAAGTAGCACCATCCTAATATAGAAGAGATAGATGTAACTCAAATGCTATTACATGATTTAGTATAATTTTGTAGCACTAAAGCTGGCTAAGCCTATTAAACTCGTACTGATTCTCAAAGAACTGTACATGGAGTCTCATCCCACTATCCATAACCAATATTTTTCACCTTTTCAAATATCCAGTTTTTAAGCATTTATGTATTCTGCTACCACTATTTTTAATAAGAAAGTTCATATTTTAATAGCTTGCACATTTTAAAAATCAACCTGATGACCCCTCAATGCTGATCATAAGTTGTTGTCCTCTATTCTAAAACTCCCTAATCAATGAAGTTAGTTCACTTTCACAATTTATCTTGTTGATCCTTCTTAGTTTTGAACACAGCTTGTAACTCGCTTTGTAATGAGAAGAACTCCATTTTCTCTAGTCTGTACCTTGATGTTCATCTTAAATTGTGGCATTAAAACTGAGCACATTAGAAAAATGTAGTTCAACCAGTAATTTTTGGTTGACTATTACCTATTTGCTTTTACACTGAATATCCCTGTTTGGAAAATCTAGGATTTGGTCTCCTTTTTTGAATTGCGTTATCAGTTTGTTTCTTCACTTTTAAAAGTTTCATCTATGTGAGGTTTCTTACTGCTTTCTCTCATTTGAAGTTACAGTTTAGTATTTATGATGTTATTCTCCCAGAATGTAAACCATAAGACTAGAAGATGTGGAACCAGAATCAGACCATTCACCCCAATGAATGACAGCATAGACTCAATGAGGTAAAGACTGATTTGATAATCCTCAGCTTCACCTTCCAGCCTCTTCAGCACAACCATTGATTCTTTTACTGATTTGAAATTTTCTTGATCTGAACCTTGAATCTGCTTAATTCTACAGACCATACAGCTGTCTGAATTAAGGAATTCCATAAGTTTACCGCCCTCAGAAGAAATTCCTCCTCAACTGTCTTAAAAAGGTGACCCTTATTTGGTGATTATGCCCTCTGGTCCAGGATTCTTCCAGAGGAGGAAGTAACTTTTCCATTTCTAATCTGTCAAGCCCGCCAAAAATCTTGTATGTTTCAATAAGATCTCCAATTCTTAACTCCAATGACGTAGGTCCAACCTATTCAATCTCTCCTCATAAGACAGGTCCTCCAAACCCAAGATCAGCCGAGTGTAGGTGTTTTTGGACTGCCTGTAATGCCAGTATGTCTTTTCTTAGATAAGGAGTCCAAAACTACCCACTGGTTACCAACCAGTTCTAGTTTGATTAGTTTTTCACCTTGACTTCTCAACTTTTTAATATACTTTCTTTCATTTGAAATAAAGGCCAGCATTCCATTTGGCTTGTATTTTGCTTGCTGAACTTGTGTGCTAGCCTTTTGAAATTTACTCAGGACAACTCCCAATCCCTTGATGCTGTAGCTTTTAGCATGTCTTTTCACATTTAATTTACTCAGCTCCTCTATTCTTCCTTCAAAAGTGCATAACCTCACATTTTTCCACACTATTCCATCTGCCAAGCTTTTGCTCACTCGCTTAACCTGTTTAACCCCACTGTAAATGTTATTTTCAACACTTGCCTTCCCATCTATTTTGTGTCATCTGCAAACTTGGCTATAATACACTCACTTTCCTCCTCCAGTTGTAAATAATTGTGGTCCCATCACTGATCCCTCTGGCACACCATTAGTTACATGTTGCCATCCTCAATGTGGCCCCCTTATCACAACTTTGTCTTCTATCAGTTATCCAATCCTCTATTCATGCTAATTAATGACCTCCAACACCATGGGCTCTTTGGCCTAACATGTGGTACTTTATCAAGCATCTGCTGAAAACTTAGCTATATTATACCCATTGCTTCCTCTTTCTCCTGTTTGTTACTTCCTCAAAAAATTCTAAGAATCTTGTCAGGCATGATTTCCGCTTTGTGAAGTCATGCTGACTCTGTTTGATCATATTATGCATTTCTAAATGCTTTGCAATTGTATCCTTTATAATAAAATCTAACATTTTCAAATTATGCACATTAAACTAACTAGTCTGTAGCTACCTGTTTTTGTCATCTTTCCTTTTTAAATAAAACTATTATGTTACAAAGTAGAGGTTGAGCCCCTGCTCTGAGAAGTAAAACTGAAACTCTCAAAGAGTAGCACCTCACCCTATAATATATAAAAAGGTGTGTGAAACTTGGTGTAACCTGTCTTTCAGCAACTTTTATTGGTTAAATAAAATAAATCCCTGAACTCACTTTAAAAGCAGCAAGTAACAATTTATTTATCTAACTCTAAAAATGAACATATTAACTAAACTAAAACAAACACATCTCTACTAACTATTAACTATTCCCAAGTAAATGAAGGTTCTAATCGCATGCTGTTCCAAAGAATACAAGTTCCACTCATACAAAAAGACAGAATTTAGACACTCAATTACAGCCAGGTTACGTTTCTTCCGGAATGTTCTGTGTCTTCTCCATCGATTCTTCTGTCAGGAATGCCTCCTTCATTGTTGGTACCGCTATTATTTGGATGGAGTTTTCTCTAATACGTAGATGACTGTGAGAGCCAATTTCTCTCGATAGCTGAGGGCTGATAGCTCTGGCGGATGGCACTTAACTCTCTGGTCTTTCAACAACTGCCCCCTTTTATACTGTTGATGAAATAGGACCAATCCTATTGTAAGAAATATTGCTTTGTTGTCAAAACCATCAGATTTAAATTTAATAGGTTTTGATATCTAAGTGCCTGGTTTAAATTGATTGGGTAAATTCAAAAGCCTGTTGTATTGGTAAAGTCTGCTGCTTGGCCTACATACTGTATGACCTTTCAATACAAATGTCTCAGTTCGGACTCTCTATGTTCTTGCAAACTTAAGCTGGTGCTCTCAGACATCCATATTAATGTCTCAGCACAGAAAAATCACCATCTTTTAAAGGGACGATGCAATGCTTTCCCTCTTAGCATTTTACAATTTTACAAACACCAAATTCCAACGCCCTGCCTCCCAATCTACAATTACTGTACCCAACTTCACAACAATTCCATTGGCAAATTTCCAATGCTCTGTGACTTTTCAAAAATCATAAGTGTGCATCCACTATTTCTGCAGCTACCTCTTTTAATATCCTGGGGTGCATCCCGTCAGGTCCTTTTCCCCATTAGTTTCCCTAGCACTTTTTCTCTGCAAAGTATTTATTTACCTTCTCTGCCATTTCCTGGTTCCCCATTATCAGTTCCTCAGCCTCACTCTCTAAGGGGCATATGTTAACTTTGGCTTCTTTCTTTTTATATATTTAAAGAAGCTCTTGCTGACTGCCTTTATTATTTGCATGTTTATTCTCAAATTTTACCTTCCTCTTTTCTTTTCTCCCTTTGGTCATCATTTGTTGATTTTTTTTTACATTTTTCCAATCTTCTGTCTTACCACAAATCTTTGCCAGATTATATGTTTTTCTTTCAGTTTGGTGCTATTCTTAACTTCCTATGATTGTACTATCCCCTTTCAGAATCCGGCTTCTACACTAGAATATATCTTTGCTGTGAGTCATGAACTATCTTCTTAAGTACCTGCCATTTTCTCTCCACTATCCTTGCAGCTAAACTCCATATCTCTGTGATGCTATTAGAGTCAGAATCATCGAGATGTACAGCATGGAAACAGACCCTTTGGTCCAACCCGTCCATGCCAAACAGATATCCCAACACAATCTAGTCACACCTGCCAGCACCTGGCCCATATCCCTCCAAACCCTTCCTATTCATATACCCATCCAAATGCCTCTTAAATGTTGCAATTGTACTAGCCTCCGCCATATCCTCTGGCAGCTCATTCCATACACGTACCACCCTCTGCATGAAAAAGATGCCCCTTAGGTCTCTTTTATATCTTTTCCCTCTCACCCTAAACCTATGCCCTCTAGTTCTGGACTCCCTGACCCCAGGGCAAAGACTTTGTCTATTTATCCTATCCATGCCCCTCATAATTTTGTAAACCTCTATAAGGTCACCCCTCAGCTTCCGACGCTCCAGGGAAAATAGCCCGAGCCTGTTCAGCCTCTCCCTATAGCTCAAATCCTCAACCCTGGCAACATCCTTGTAAATCTTTTCTGACCCCTTTCAAGTTTCACAACATCTTTTCGACAGGAAGGAGATCAGAATTGTACGCAGTATTCCAACAGTGGCCTAACCAATGTCCTGAACAGCCGCAACATGACCTCCCAACTCCTGTACTCAATACTCTGACCAATAAAGGAAAGCATACCAAATGCCACCTTCACTATCCTATCTACCTGCAACTCCACTTTCAAGGAGCTATGAACCTGCACTCCAAGGTCTCTTTGTTCAGCAGCACTCTAGAACCTTACCATTAAGTGTATAAGTCCTGCTAAAGATTTGCTTTCCCAAAATGCTGCACCTGTCATTTATCTAAATTAAACTCCATCTGTCACTTCTCAGTTCAATGGCCCGTCTGGTCCAGATCCTGTTGTAATCTGAGGTAACCCTCTTCGCTGAAAATGTGTTGCTGGAGAAGTGCAGCAGGTCAGGCAGCATCCAGGGAACAGGAGAATCGACGTTTCGGGCATAAGCCCCGAAGAAGGGCTTATGCCCGAAGCGTCGATTCTCCTGTTCCCTGGGTTCCTGAAGAAGGGCTTATGCCCGAAACGTCGATTCTCCTGTTCCCTGGATGCTGCCTGACCTGCTGCACTTTTCCAGCAACACATTTTCAGCTCTGATCTCCAGCATCTGCAGTCCTCACTTTCTCTAACCCTCTTCGCTGTCCACTATACCTCCAATTTTGGTGTCATCTGCAAACTTACTAACTGTACCTCTTATGCTCGCATCCAAATCATTTATGTAAATGGCAAAAAGTAGAGGGCCCAGCACTGATCCTTGTGGCACTCCACTGGTCACAGGCCTCCAGTCTGAAAAACAACCCTCCACCACCACCCTCTGTCTTCTACCTTTGAGCCAGTTCTGTATCCAAATGGCTAGTTCTCCCGGTATTCCATGAGATCTAACCTTGCTAATCAGTCTCCCATGGGGAACCTTGTCGAACGCCTTACTGAAGTCCATATAGATCACATCTTCTGCTCTGCCCTCATCAATCTTCTCTGTTCCTACTTCAAAAAACTCAATCAAGTTTGTGAGACATGATTTCCCACGCACTAAGCCATGTTGACTATCCCAAATCAGTCCTTGCCTTTCCAAATACATGTACATCCTGTCCCTCAGGATTCCCTCCAACAACTTGTCCACCACCAAGGTCAGGCTCACCAGTCTATAGTTCCTTGGCTTGTCTTTACCGTCCTTCTTAAACAGTGGCACCATGTTTGCCAACCTCCAGTCTTCCGGCACCTCACCTGTGACTATCGATGATACAAATATTTCAGCAAGAGGCCCAGCAATCACTTCTCTGGCTTCCCACAGTGTTCTCGGGTACACCTGCTCAGGTCCTGAGGATTTATCCACCTTTAACCGTTTCAAGGCATCCAGCACTTCCTCCTCTGTAATCTGGGCATTTTGCAAGATGTCACCATCTATTTCCCTACAGTCTATATCTTCCATATCCTTTTCCACAGTAAATACTAATGCAAAATATTCATTTAGTATCTCCCCCATTTTCTGTGGTTCCACACAAAGGCTGCCTTGCTGATCTTTGAGGGGCCCTATCCTCTCCCTCATTACCCTTTTGTCCTTTAATATATTTGTAAAAACCCTTTGGATTCTCCTTAATTCTATTTGCCAAAGCTATCTCATATCCCCGTTTTGCCCTCCTGATTTCCCTCTTAAGTATACTCCTACTTCCTTTATACTCTTCTATGGATACACTCGATCTAACCTGTGTATACCTGACATATGCTTCCTTCTTTTTCTTAACCAAACTCTCAATTTCTTTAGTCATCCAGCATTCCCTATACCTACCAGCCTTCCCTTTCACCCTGATAGGAATATACTTTCTCTGGATTCTTGTTATCTCATTTCTGAAAAGGCTTCCCATTTTCCAGCCGTCCCTTTACCTGCGAACATCTGCCTCCAATCAACTTTCAAAAGTTCTTGCCTAATACCGTCTAAATTGGTCTTTCTCCAATTTAGAACTTCGACTTTTAGATCTAGTTTACCCTTTTCCATCACTATTTTAAAACTAATAGAATTATGGTCGCTGGCCCCAAAGTGCTGCCCCATTGACCCCTCAGTCACCTGCCCTGCCTTATTTCCCAAGAGTAGGTCAAGTTTTGCACCTTCTCTAGTAGGTACATCCACATACTGAATCAGAAAATTGTCTTGTACACACTTAAGAAATTCCTCTCCATCTAAACCTTTAACACTATGGCAGGATCACACCAATTTATCTGTATTTGGGCTGTTAATTCATATGTTTCAAAAACTACCAGCATTCAGTTAAAGAGCCATTCATTTCACCTTTTTACCATTTTTTTCTTTCTTTGATCCTAGTATACTGCTGCTTTTCTGTGTATCACTTCACAATTCTGTTCTTAAGTGTCTAAATTCAGTTTGTTTCATCTGCTGACCTATTATCTTGTGAATTCTCTAAACGGTTAAGCAATGTTCACTTTTTATTTTGCATTTGAGTATGACCTCGAAGGCCAATTCCAGATGTGTGTATCTGTTAAGTTTTTAAAGCATATTAACAGCCTTGGGCGACAGCAGTATTTGCATTATTCCGTTTTAAAAATAGCCACTGCATGTTTTCTATCCTTGAACCTGCTTCCTAGCCATGCTGTCAAGTTACCATTAATAGAAGGGCTTTAATTTTAACAAGCCTCCAATGAAGCATAAGTCCTTGAAGAATCAATATACAGCATTTACTTGGCAGCAGTTTAGGTATATTAAAACTAGTTTTGAAGTCGAATCATAGTTGAAATATACTTGTCCCCATAAAAAAGCCCTAAATTTGAGTCAGGTTTTGCATCTGTTCTCTGAACCTGTTCGTCTAATTGCCAACAGAGAACTAAAATTTATGTTGCTTATTTAGTAAAGGTGATCCAAATCCAGATTGCTGTAGCTAAGTTCAGTAAGTTGTATCTTTGTTGCATGGCACATATTTTGCTAGTCTTGTGTGCCTCTGACCAATATAGAAGTGCTGCCATTTTTGGAAACGGCAAAACCTGTTGATATCTGAAATAACTAGTAAAAGAGCAGAATGAACGTTTCAGAATAATTAACTTGCCATGTAACTCTTTGAAACGTCTTTAGGATGTGAAAGATGTTAAATAATCAGAGGGTTGTTTCCTATTAATCTGGGTTGTTTGCTCAAAAAGAAGCCCTTCTGCCCATCCTCCTATCCACACTGGATTCTTCTGGGTGTGGTTTGAAGTAACTGTAACTTATAGTTCCAGAAGTGAAGCTGAATTTTGGTTCCATATAAACATGAAACTGAAAGCTTTTATTAATTTAGTATTCAAGCCATGAATCTTTTACGTTACAGTGGTGTCATTCTTTCAATATTTTATATAGTTTAAAGATAAATTCTAAATCAAAGCTTTCATGAATAATTGATGTTAAATAGACATTTTGCTGAGCTCTCCAGAGTAATTTGGAATCTCTCGGCCAATCAGATTTCGATCATGGCGGTAATCACCTGTTCAAGTTGTTGGAGATTTATGTTTTAATAAATGCATCTGCTCCACTTTGTTCCACCAGAGGATACTTCAAGGGCACATTTATGATATTTTAAGTTTGTGAAGTTGTAACTGAATGACATTGTTACCATTGAACTAAATCTTTTCAGTATTGGTAACATGTAAAGGATGAACTATGTACCTTTTCTGTACAAAAGTAAAGGCTGATGAATCACCCAAAGATCTTTATCATTGAGATTTTGAGAATGTGGAGATGGTATGCCAGCATTTAAGGGGAAGATCAAAGCTGGAGGCCATTGTAATGAGGTACTTTAGTCAAAATAATCAAATGCAGTTTCAGCAGAAACTACTTTACCCAAAAGGCAATGCAAACACTGAACTCTTCCTAATCACCAAGACATTCAGAACCAATTTCTCTACTCAAAGCATTTTGGCTCCTCTTTTAGCCCAATCTCTAACTGATAAACTCTGCTTAGCAACCCACCACCAAATGTGACACAGATCTGCACAAACCCTTAAACTTGGTCTGGATGGCAGAGTTTCAATGGTCTCCAAGTTAAAACGGACAGCTGCAGCAGCTATACCTTTCACTCTGGATCTCATGTCTATCATCTTCAGTCTGCATGCATCACTGGACTCATCACCCACGTTGAGTTCTAATGATTCTATCTCCTTTAGTTTCAACCAGAAATGCTGGTTTCCAATCTCGATCTCAATCTTAGTTTCGCTAGCAACTCGGGAGGATCTTTCAAATACCCTCTCCAATTTGTCTTGGAAAATACAAGCTCAGACCTTAGAATCCATCGCACTTCTCCTTTCTCTCCAAAGAGTACATGTTTCCCCAGCAGGATTTCTTGCCAGATCATCCAAAACTCACCGCATTAATTACCCTATCCTGCCCCAATGACAATGCACTCATCTGATGCCAGCCCAATTCTAGCAAACCTTGGAAGAACTCACCACTGCTGGAAAAGACTGCATCCTTGCCATTGGCACAGTCTTTAAAAGGACTGCAGATGCTGGAGATCAGAGCTGAAAATGTGTTGCTGAAAAAGCCCAGCAGGTCAGGCAGCATCCAAGGAGCAGGAGAATTGATGTTTCGGACCTGAGCCCTTCTTCATGAATGAGGAAAGTGTGCCAAGCAGGCTAAGATAAAAGGTAGGGAGGAAGGACTTGCGGGTGGGGCGTTGGAAATACGACAGGTGGAAGGAGGTTAAGGTGAGGGTGATAGGCCGGAGTGGGGGTGGGGGTGGAGAGGTCAGGAAGAAGATGCAGGTTAGGAAGGTGGTGCTGAGTTCGAGGGTTGGGACTGAGACAAGGTGGGGGGAGGGGAAATGAGGAAACTGGAGAAATCTGAGTTCATCCCTTGTGGTTGGAGAGTTCCTAGGCGGAAGGTGAGGCGCTCTTCCTCCAGCCGTCGTGTTGCTATGGTCTGGCGATGGAGGAGTCCAAGGACCTGCATGTCCTTGGTGGAGTGGGAGGGGTTGTTGAAGTGTTGAGCCACGGGGTGGTTGGGTTGGTTGGTCTGGGTGTCCCAGAGGTGTTCTCTGAAACGTTCCGCAAGTAGGCGGCCTGTCTCCCCGATGTAGAGGAGGCCACATCGGGTGCAGCGGATGCAGTAAATGATGTGTGTGGAGGTGCAGGTGAATTTGTGGTGGATATGGAAGGATCCCTTGTGGCCTTGGAAGGAAGTAAGGGGGGAGGTGTGGGCGCAAGTTTTGCATTTCTTGCGGTTGCAGGGGAAGGTGCCAGGAGTGGAGGTAGGGTCGGTGGTGGTGTGGAGCTGACGAGGGAGCCACACAGGGAGTGCTCTTTTCAGAACGCTGATAGGGGAGGAGAGGGAAATATATCCCTGGTGGTGAGGTCTGTTTGGAGGTGGCAGAAATGACTGCGGATGATACGTTGTACATGGAGGTTGGTGGGGTGGTAGGTGAGGACCAGTGGAGTTCTGTCTTGGTGGCGATTGGAGGGGCGGGGCTCAAGGGCGGAGGAGCGGGAAGTGGAGGAGATGCGGTGGAGAGCATCATCGATCACGTCTGGGGGGAAATTGCGGTCTTTGAAGAAGGAGGCCATCTGGGTTGTTCGGTCCTCCTGGGAGCATATGTGGCGGAGACGAAGGAATTGGGAATATGGGATGGTGTTTTTACAGGGGCAGGGTGGGAGGAGGTGTAGTCTAGGCAGCTGTGGGAGTCGGTCGGTTTATAGTAAACGTCCGTGTTGAGTCGGTCACCCGAGATAGAAATGGAGAGGTCTAGGAAGGGGAGGGATGAGTCTGAGATGGTCCAGGTAAATTTGAGGTCGGGGTGGAAGGTGTTGGTAAAGTGGATGAACTGTTCAACCTCCTAGTGAGAGCACGAGGCAGCGCCGATACAGTCATCGATGTAGCAGAGGAAAAGGTCGGGTGTGGTGCCAGTGTAGCTGCAGAAGATGGACTGTTCCACATATCCTATGAAGAGGCAGGCATAGCTGAGGCCCATATGGGTGCCCATGGCTATTCCTTTCGTTTGGAGGAAATGGGAGGATTGGAAAGAGAAGTTGTTCAGAGTGAGGACCAGTTCAGTCAGTCGAAGGAGGGTGTCAGTGGAAGGGTACTGGTTGGTATGGCGGGAAAGGAAGAAGCGGAGGGCTTTGAGTCCTTTGTGATGGGGGATGGAGGTGTACAGGGATTGGATGTCCATGGTGAAGATAAGGCGTTGGGGACCGGGGAAGCGAAAGTCATGGAGGAGGTGGAGGGCATGGGTGGTGTCCCGAACGTAGGTGGGGAATTCTTGGACTAAGGGGGACAGGACACTGTCGAGGTATGCAGAGATGAGTTCGGTGGGGCAGGAGCAGGCTGAGACAATGGGTCCATCGGGGCAGTCAGGTTTGTGGATTTTGGGCAGGAGGTAGAAACGGGCGGTGCAGAGTTGTGGGACTATGAGGTTGGAGGCGGTGGATGGGAGATCCCCTGAGGAGATGAGGTTATGGGTGGTCTGGGAGATGATGGTTTGATGGTGGGAGGTGAGGTCATGGTCAAGGGGGCAGTAGGAAGAGGTGTCCGCGAGCTGGCGTTTAGTCTCAGCAGTGTAAAGATCGGTGCGCCAAACTACCACCATGCCTCCCTTGTCTGCCGGTTTGACAATAGACAATAGGTGCAGGAGTAGGCCATTCAGCCCTTTGAGTCTGCACCGCCATTCAATATAATCACGGCTGATCATTCCTAATCAGTATCCTGTTCCTGCCTTATCTCCATAACCCTTGATTCCATTATCTTTGAGAGCTCTATCCAACTCTTTCTTAAATGAATCCAGAGAGTGGGCCTCCACTGCCCTCTAGGGCAGAGCATTCCACACAGCCACCACTCTGTGGGTGAAGAAGTTTCACCTGAGCTCCGTCCTAAATGGTCTACCCTGTATTTTTAAGCTGTGTCCTCTGGTTTGGCACTCACCCATCAGTGGAAATATGTTTCCTACTGCCAGAGTGTCCAATCCTTTCATAATCTTATACGTCTCAATCAGATCCCCTCTCAGTCTTCGAAACTCAAGGGTATACAAGCCCAGTCGCTTCAGTCTTTCAGTGTGAGGTAATCCTGCCATTCCAGGAATTGACCTCGTGAATCTACGCTGCACTCCCTCAATAGCCAGAATGTCTTTTCTCAAATTTGGAGACCAGAACTGCACACAATACTCCAGGTGTGGTCTCACCAGGGCCCTGTACAGCTGTAGAAGCACCTCTTTGCTTCTATACTCAATTCCTCTTGTTATGAAGGCCAGCATGCTATTAGCCTTCTTCACTACCTGCTGTACCTGCATGCTTGCCTTCATTGACTGGTGTACAAGAACACCCAGATCTCTCTGTACTGCCCCTTTACATAAATTGATTCCATTGAGATAGTAGTCTGCCTTCCTGTTCTTGCCACCAAAGTGGATAACCATACATTTATCCACATTAAACTGCATCTGCCATGCATCTGCCCACTCACATAACTTGTCCAGGTCACCCTGTAATCTCCTAACATCCTCATCACATTTCACCCTGCCACCCAGCTTTGTATCATCAGCAAATTTGCTAATGTTATTGCTGATACCATCTTCTATATCATTAACGTATATTGTAAAAAGCTGCGGTCCCAGCACGGATCCCTGCGGTACCCCACTGGTCACTGCCTGCCATTCCGAAATGAAGCCGTTTATCACTACCCTTTGTTTTCTATTAGCCAACCAATTTACAATCCAATCTAGTACTTTCCCCCCCAATACCATGTGCCCTAATTTTATTCACTAACCTCCTGTGTGGGACTTTATCAAAAGCTTTCTGAAAGTCCAGGTACACTACATCTACTGGATCTCCCTCGTCCATCTTCAGAGTTACATCCTCAAAAAATTCAAGATTAGTCAAGCATGATTTCCCCTTCATAAATCCATGCTGACTCTGTCCTATCCTGTTACTACTATCCAGATGTGCAGTAATTTCATCCTTTATAATAAACTCTAGCATCTTTCCCACCACTGAGGTCAGACTAACTGGTCTATAATTTCCTGCTTTCTCTCGCCCACCTTTCTTAAAAAGTGGTATAACATTAGCCTCCAATCCTCAGGAACCGACCCCGAATCTATTGAACTCTGGAAAATAATCACCAACGCATCCACGATTTCTCGAGCCACCTCCTTCAGTCCCCTGGGATGCAGACCATCAGGCCCCGGAGACTTATAAACCTTCAGACCTAACCGTCTCTCCAACACCAAATCCTGGCAAATATAAATTCCCTTAAGTTCAGGTCCTTCAGCCACTGTTACCTCAGGGAGATTGCTTGTGTCTTCCCCAGTGAACACAGATCTGAAGTACCCATTTAATTCCTCTGCCATTTCTTTGTTCCTAGTAATATATTCCCCTGTTTCTGTCTTCAAGGGCCCAATTTTTGTCCTAACCATTTTTTTGCCTTGCACATACCTAAAAAAGCTTTTACTATCCTCCATAATATTCTTGGCCAGTTTACCTTCATACCTCATTTTTCCTCTGCGTATTTCCTTCTTAGTAATCCTCTGTTGCTCTTTAAAAGCTTCCCAGTCCTCAGTTTTCCCACTTATCTTAGCTATGTTATACTTTTTCTCTTTTAACTTTATATGTTTCTTTACTTCCCTCGTCAGCCACGGCCGCCCATGCCTCCTCCTGGGATCTTTCTTCCTTTTTGGAATGAACTGATCCTGCAACTTCTGCATTATACACAGAAATATCCGCCATTGTTCCTCCACGGTCATCCCTGCTAAGGTATTACACCATTGAACTTTGGCCAGCTCCTCCCTCATAGCTCCATAGTTCCCTTTATTCAACAGAAGTACTGTCACTTTCGACTGTACCCTCTCCCTCTCAAATTGCAGACTGAAGCTTATTGTATTATGGTCACTACTTCCCAATGGCTCCTTCACTTCGAGGTCTCTGACCAATTCTGGTTCGTTGCACAATACCAGATCCAGAATTGCCTTCTCCCTGGTCGGCTCCAGCACCAGCTGCTCTAAGAATCCATCTCTGAGGCACTCCACAAAGTCTCTTTCTTGAGGCCCAATACCATCCTGATTCTCCCAGTCTACCTGCATGTTAAAATCCCCCATAACAACTGTAGTGACATCTTTGCGACAGGCCAATTTCAGCTCCTGATTTAACTTACATCCCACTTCCAGACTACTGTTTGGGGGCCTGTAGATGACTCCCAAGAGGGTCTTTTTACCCTTAGTATTTCGAAGCTCTATCCACACTGACTCTACATCCCCTGACTCTAGGTCCCCCCGCGCAAGGGACTGAATATCGTCCCTTACCAACAAGGCCACCCCACCCCCTCTGCCCGTCAGTCTGTCCTTACGATAGCACTTATAGCCTTGAATATTCATTTCCCAGGCCCTGTCCACTTGAAGCCACGTCTCAGTTATCCCCACAATATTGTATCTGCCAATTTCCAAAAGAGCCTCAAGCTCATCCATCTTATGTCTAATGCTTCGTGCATTCATGTATAGTATTTTTAATTTGTTACTGCTCTCACCCTTCCCATCAACCCTTATTTCACTCAACCTTACAGCATGATGCCTTTCCGAGTTTTCTGCCTCATTGATACAGTTGTCTTTCTTGACTTCTCTTGTTCTAACTTTCCCTTCAATTTCCTTTTTAAACATCCAGCTTGTCCCCTCCCCCCCGCTCCTTAGTTTAAATGTAGCGGTGTTGCAGTAGAAAACCTGCCTGCCAGAATGCTGGTCCCTAACCTATTAAGGTGCAAGCCATCTCTCTTGTAGAATTTATGCTTACCACAAAATATACCCCAGTGATCCAAGAACTTAAATCCGTGCTTCCTGCACCAGTTCCCCAACCACACGTTCAAGTCCATTATCTCCCTGTTTCTGGCCACACTAGCCCAAGGAACTGGAAGCAAACCGGAGATAACCACCCTGGACGTCCTGCTTTTCAGCCGCCTTCCTAGTTCTCCGAAGTCTCGCTGTAGTATGTTCCTCCTCTTCTTCCCGACATCATTTGTGCCGACATGTACCACCACCTCTGGCTCTTCACCCTCATCCTTGAGGATTTCCTGCACTCTGTCCACGATGTCTTTCACTCTAGCACCAGGAAGGCAACACACCAGTGAGGTTTGATAGTGAGGTTGGGGTTGAAACGGAGGGAGTGGACGGCTGCACTTTCCGAGGGTGAGAGGTTGGAGTGAGTGAGAGGGGTGGAGAGGTTGAGGCGGTTAATGTCGCGGCGGCAGTTGGCTATGAAGAGATCGAGGGCAGGTAAGAGGCCAGCACGGGGTGTCCAGGTGGATTGGGTGTGTTGGAGGCGGGAGAAGGGATCATCAGAGGGTGGGCGAGAGTCCTTGTTGAAGAAGTAGGCGCAGAGGCGAAGGCTGCGGAAGAATTGTTCTATGTCACGCTGTGTGTTGAACTCGTTAATCCGAGAGCGTAGGGGGATGAAGGTGAGGCCTCTGCTGAGGACTGATCTTTCATCCTCAGAGAGGGGTAGTTCTGGAGGGATGGTGAAAACACGGCAGGGCTGGGAGCTAGGACCTGGTGTGGGGCTGGAGGTGTGAGTGGGGGTGGGGATCGGGGCGGGGTGGGTTCAGCATGGGGACGGAGATCGGCGTGGGGAACAACCCAGATGGCCTCCTTCTTCAAAGACCGCAATTTCCCCCCAGACGTGATCGACGATGCTCTCCACCACATCTCCTCCACTTCCCGCTCCTCTGCCCTTGAGCCCCGCCCCTCCAATCGCCACCAGGACAGAACCCCACTGGTCCTCACCTACCACCCCACCAACCTCCAGATACATCGGGTCATCCGTTGTCATTTCTGCCACCTCCAAATGGACCCCACCACCAGCGATTTATTTCCCTCCCCTCCCCTCCCCTCCCCTATCAGCGTTCCGAAAAGACCACTCCCTCCGTGACTCCCTCGTCAGGTCCCCACCCCCCACCAACCCAACCTCCATTCCTGGAACCTTCCCTTGCAACTGCAAGAAATGCAAAACTTGCGCCCACACCTCCCCCCTTACTTCCCACCAAGGCCCCAACGGATCCTTCCATATCCACCACAAAATCACCTGCACCTCCACACACATCATTTACTGCACCCGATGTGGCCTCCGCTATATTGGGGAGACAGGCCGCCTACTTGCGGAACGTTTCAGAGAACACCTCTGGCACACCCGGACCAACCAACCCAACAACCCCGTGGCTCAACACTTCAACTCCCCCTCCCACTCCACCAAGGACAGGCAGGTCCTTGGCCTCCTCCATCACCAGACCATAGCAACACTACGGCTGGAGGAAGAGCGCCTCATCTTCCACCTAGGAACCCTCCAACCACAAGGGTTGAACTCCGATTTCTCCAGTTTCCTCATTTTCCCTCCCCCCACCTTGTCTCAGTCCCAACCCTCGAACTCAGCACCACCTTCCGAACCTGCAATCTTCTTCCTGACCTCTCCGCCCCCACCCCCACTCCGGCCTATCACCCTCACCTTATCACCCTCACCTTAACCTCCTTCCACCTATTGCATTTCCAACGCCCCTCCCCCCAAGTCCCTCCTCCCTACCTTTTAGCCTGCTTGGCACACTTTCCTCATTTCTGAAGAAGGGCTCATGCCTGAAATGTCGATTCTCCTGCTCCTTGGGTGCTGCCTGACCTGCTGTGCTTTTCCAGCAACACATTTTCAGCACAGTCTTTAAAAGACCATTGTTCATTAGACTGAGCCTAGTCAGCTGGTATTGCCTGACATTTGTCCCAGATATGGCAAAGATCAATTACACTGGAGAAATTTAATTTTTAACTTTAAAGTCTGCGGTAGCATACTTCAAAAAGCAATCAACGTTTCATGTGAAATTCTTTTTAAAGGCCTGGCTGGATTACAATCAATGTGAAATAAAGTGTCTCCTTGTTTTTTTATGAAACATATTTTAAATTGGATCAAGGTAAAATGTCATCTTTTGAGCAGTTTTATTGGTATGTCATCTTGGAAAAAAGACTGACATGCTCTATACTGTACTGATACGATAATGTGATGACACAACTCATGCCCACAATACTAAAGTCAATAGTTATTTTGAATGTTTTATTGAAATTTGCCACAACCAAACAGGTTTTTAGTAATTTAACCTTTAAACTTTCAAAGGCTGTCCAGTTAATATTTTCTTTTAATTAATTAATTGACTACTGTGATAAAGTTTGCCCCAAATTCCATTAGAGTTACAACTTCTAAATACCTCCAGTAACCTGTCTTGTCTTCAGTACCAAGGGAAGTATTTTATTCTGCATCTTGTAGTGGGGGAGCAATGGTTTAGTAGCATTATTGCTAGATTATTAATCCAGAAACTCACTAATGTTCTGCAATGTGGGGATCTGGGCTCACATCTCACTACAGCAGATGGAATTTGAATTCCATAAAGAATCAGGAATTAAGGGTCTAATGATGACTGAAATCATTGTCAGGGGGAAAAAAAACATCTGTTTTACTTCCCTTTACGGAAGGAAATCTGTCATCCTTACCTGGTCTGGTCTACATGTGATTCCAGACCCACTGCAATGTGGTTGACTCTTAACTACTCTCTGGGCAGTTAGGGATGAGACAACGAATGCTGCCCTGGCCAGAGATATCCACATCTTATCAGTGAATTAGAAGAGAACTTGAGGTATTCACTGCTCTTGAGGGTTCTGAAAAAAAAAATCTGGCAATTGTATTATTGCTGCTGTTTTATCACCCACTTCCTTTATTGGTGCAGTAATTGAAGATTCCCTCAATGGCCAATGGTTACTTCTGATTTAACCTTTAGCTTCCAGCAATGTTCCTTACCCCAGTGAACATGTATTGGTTTCTTTACTTTTATATGATCATTGTGATTGACGAGAACAGTTTCTGCGTTCTCTCTAACATTAGGATTTTTTCCATTCCCAAATTTTTGATTAGAGTTTTCCAGTGTGTTCACAAATGGTGATTTATTGCCCCCTAGCTGTCTATGACATACCCTACTGATTTGCCAGAACTGCAGCTTCTCTTATTATAGAAATAGAGTCCTACAGCACAGAGACAGGCCTTATGGCCCAAACTGGTCCATGCTGACCCCATTTCCCTGCACTTGGTCCATATCCTTCTCATCCTTTTCTATCCATGTATTAGCCCAAATGCCTTTTAAATGTTGTTAATGTACCCACCTCAACCACTTCCGCTGGCAGCTCATTCCATATACATACCAAAAAACAAAGTTGTCCCTCTGGTTCCCTTTTATTCTTTCCCCTCTAACCTTAGACTGATGCCCTCTAGTCCTCAATTTCCCAACCCTGGAAAATGTACATTCACCCTATCCATGCCTTTCATGATCTTGTACAGCTCTAGAAGCTCCCCCACCGTCCCCCACATTCTGTCAGTCTCCTACGCTCAAAAGAAAAATGTCCTAGCTTGTCCAACCTCTCCTTATAACTCAAGACCATTGAGTCCAGGCAACATGCTTGTAAATTTCTTCTGCACTCTTTCCAGTTTAATAACATCTTATAATGTGACCAAAACTGAACACAACAGTCAATGAACGCAATGTCTCACCAACATCCTGTGTAACTGCAATGTAACTTGCCAACTTCTATACTCAATGCCCTGACTGATGAAGACCAATGTGCCGAAGTCTTCACTGCCCTGTCTACCTGTGACTCCACTTTCAGAAAACTCTGTCCCTGAACACCAAGGTCCCTCTGTTCCACTGCACTCTTAAGGTCTTACCATTCATCATGAAATCCGTACCTTTATTTGACTTTGCAAAATGCAACACCTCATACTATCTATATTAAACTCCATTTGTCATTTCTTGGACCACTTCTGCAGCTGATCAAGGTCCTCCTGCAGTTTCTGAGAACCTTCCTCACTGTCCACGGTACCTCTTATTTTAGTATCATCAGCAAACTTACTAATTATGCATTGATATAGATAACAATAATGGGCCCAGCACCGACCCCTGAGGCACCCAACTAGCCAAAGGCCTCCAGTCCAACAAGCGTCCTTCCACTCTTACCCTCTGGTTCTTACCTTCCAGTCAATTTTGGCATCCAAGGCGAGATGGCAAATTGGATACATGCAATCTAACCTTCTAGAGCAGCCTTCAATGTGGAATCTTATCAAAGACCTTACTGAAATCCATAGAGACTACGACTAACATCCTGCCTTGTCAACCTTCTTGGTACTTCATTGAAGAGCTCTAATAAATTTGTGAGGCTTGCTCTCCCACTCTCAAAGCCATACTGACTACTTCCAATCAAACCCTGTCTTTCAAAATGCATTTATATCTTATCCCTCAGAATCTTCTCAAGTAACCTATCCACCACAGATGTTAATCTTATTTGTCTATAGTTCCCTGCCTTTTCTTTGCAGCCCTTGTTGGATAATGGCACAGTCTTCCAGGACCTCACCCGTGGCTCACTATGATGAAAAAGTATCAGCCAGGGTCTCTGCAATTTCTTCTCTAGTCTCTTGCAATGTTCTTGGATATATCTGGTCAGGGCCAGGAGGTTTGTCCACCTTCATACATTCTAATGCATTCAACACCACCTCCACTGTGTTTATAGACTGTCCCCAAGATATCACCCTCCCTATTATTTTCTTGAAATCTTATGGTCTTCTGAACTGGACTGGCTCTATAAATACAGCAGCTGTGAGAGCAGGTTAGAAGTTTCAGAATTCTGTAGTGTGTAACTCCTCATCAGAACTGATAGCAGCTAGGAAAAACATGGTATTAATCCTGAAGATGAAATTGAGGAGAGCGGAAGGAGAAGTGAGTGAGTAGGTGGAGATGGAATGAAGGAGGTGGACAGGCAAAAGGATTATTGCTAATAGACCAGGATAGAGGAGAAGTTAAATAATGGTAGAGAGCTGTGAGTAGGAGAAAATGGATCACTGGACTTGAAGCGTTAACTCTGCTTTCTTCCCACAGATGTTTCCAGGCCTGCTGAATTTCTTCAATTTATTTTTATTTCATCGTTCTTTGTTTTATATTACCTTCCAAATTCACTTCCATTGACTTCTAAGGGCAAGGGCCGCAGATACATGGGAGTGCTATCATCTGCAAGTTTCCCTCCAACTCAGCATCTGACAAGGAAATATATTGCTGCTTTTATGATTTTGGATCCAAATCTTGAAACTCCCTACCTGACTGCAGTGGTTTAAGAAAGCAACTCAGTACCATCTTTTCAACAACATTCCCTCTAAGTTGAGCATATGTGCAGCCGCTTCTGTGTTCCTTGCATGGCGATTGGCGTTAGTACACTGATCATAGCATTGACTTCCTGTTCCAGAAATCACTGTTGTACCCAGTCTGTAAAGCCTGCGCAGCTTCTAAGAGAAGTAGATGAAATGTTGCTTTTGAAGGGTAACTACAGATTGGCAATACATAATGGGACAGCCAACTAAGCTCATGCCTGAACCTGCAAGAAACATTGCTTTTTGCATCTTTGGCAGGCCAGTGCACTGAGGAAAATTGAAGAGCTAAGCCTCTCGTTGACAATCTCCTGAACTGCAGTGCACGTCTTTGAAAACTAGCGAGACAGAATGAAGATATGGGGAATAGCTAGTTCTGTACTCTCATTCAAGGTGAATGTAAATGTGGAATAATGTGCAGGCCAGGCCCAAGCGCAATTCTCACACATCGTGTTTAGCTGCTGTGTTGTTCACGTTTTAAGTATAATGCCTTGCCTACAGTCATCAATGTCATGGTCCAAGAATCCATGATGTCTATAGTTACAACAGTTAAGGACTTCGTTGTTTGTGATTGATTAGCAATGCTTGGCCATTGCAAACTTTTTTTTTAAATCCTTGGGACATGTGAAGAGGCTGCTCATCTCCCACATGGGTGCAACTTAACCAAGTCTGCTGCAACAAAAACTAGAGCAGACCTCTTAAGAGTGCAACTAAAGGGATACAGTATTTACCAAACTCAGAATATCCGCAATTACAGAGGAGCCTCAATTTTCCAGCATTCGATTAACTGAATTTCGGGTTATCCAAACAAGATCACAAGGTCCCAATACTTGGCAACTATGTTATCCAGCATTCGATTAATTGAACAAAATAAAACCCGCTCGTGTCCTTTGGGTAATCGAGGTTCTTCTATATACATAACCCCTGCCATTTGTGTGTCCTGTTAAGTTCTTTTCTTCAACTCCCTGTCAAGGCTTCTATCTGTAATCCTGGCCTCTGTAGTTAGGCTGAAGGGAAATGTCTCTGGATTGGGTTTGTTGATCTGGAACACTTGGGTGGCTATACCTTGGGGCTGAGGGGACCCTGGTCTACTAAGAAATAATCTTCCCAGATGTAAGTCAAGATTAGAGTGGTGCTGGAGGAGCTCAGCAGGTCAGGCAGCATCTGAGGAGCAGGATTCCTGATGAAGGGCCTTTGCCCAAAACGTCAATTTTCCTGCTCCTCGGATGCTGCCTGACATGCTGTGCTTTTCCAGTACCACTCTAATCTTGACTCTAATCTCCAGCATCTGCAGTCCTCACTTTCGCCTTCCCAGATGTAAGCTTATCCTTTCAGCTAGAACATTCAGATCCCTAGTAAGCTGGATGGTGGGTGGTACTTCAGTGTCCTGAAACACAATTTCTGATGATTCTATGTGTGGCTCCTTCTCCCCTGTGATGCCTAATGGCACCATTATCTTTCTGAAAGAGAGGGTCACCTAGAGAGAGGTAAGGGTCCTTTGTCTTCTTTCACTCAGCTATTGATGCTGAGCATTTGTGGCTCCAGAGTGTCATGCAGATCCGCTTTCGTATCCGACAGATACTGAGGATTCTGATGGGCCTCCCATGGTGGTCAGCAACCTGTCCATGGAGACAGATATGTGTCTTGCTGGAGGTATGATAATGTTGGTAGCCTCCATATATTTGGATTCAGCTTACCAACTACTTTATGAAGCCTGCTTTTGCTGATCCTGCATCTGGGACTCAGACTAGGGCTGAACAGGTGCCTGGTCTCCTCTGAATCCACTGAGTGGCAAAGACGTTGAGCACTTTTTCCTCAATCAACTGCAGGGATATGTTGACAATGTTCTTATCAGGTTGTGCTCCCAATTCTTATCCAGACAGACTACCATTGTGATCAAAGTGAGCTGGTGAAGGTGCAGGTGAAAACTTTGGTGCATCCTCCAAGTGGCTTCCTCAGTTGGAGTTAGAGCTTCAGGTCTCCAGCACTGAACATTTTTGCCAAGGTTTGCAGGTGTCACTGGTTCTTGCATGTCAAAGGAGAAAGAATTAGTTATGTGAGTGGGTTAAAAGCTTGTCGAGGTTAAGATTTTGTTTGCATTGAGGTACTGAAAGCATAGTATAGCTCAAATGAACTTAGCGGGTTGTTTGAACATTGACGTGTCCCCATTCACATGAGTAGTCATTCTCTTCTGCAATTAACTCAAGAATTTTCTTTTGATGTAGTTTGAGGAAGCTGATGTCCACTATCCTCTTGGCATTTACCTTCAGGGCCGTTATGAGCCACTTTTTCCTGTATTGAGAAAAAAGGAGTGCATTTCATATTGAAGTGGGGACACGTGAGCAGGAGAGGTAGTGAGGTGTTCCCAGTGAGTGAGTAAGAAGCACAGAGGGCAGGTAAGGATGACTATTTTGGGAAGATGAGATGGGCGGGAACATTTGAGAGGGCATGTATGCAGTTAGGTGAATTAAAATTCCATGAGTCTTGGTAAGCCGTATGTGCAATGACAGTTTTAGACTGAATGGAAGCCCTGTGAGTTTGAAGTAGCAGAGAAAAGATGGTGGTACTTATTCTTGTGGAGCACAGAAAATCATTGATACTGTTTCAACACTTCCGTATATTCTTTTGTGCGCAGCAGTTGGGCTCCTGCAGGTGCATATAGTATTGTGGCTGCAAGTATCTGGGACCATGGGTACATCAAGACTAAACAACCTGTGACCAGGTTGTTATGGAGCCTGCTGTGTTTGGCAGGGGACCAATCAATGGTCAAGCCCTGCAGCAGCTCTAGAGTTCGTGATCGGTGTCCCTGCCCCTGGTGGCTTCATGATGATCAGCAGGATCTCCTCTCCTCCACTCCGTGTTAGTTCCTGTTGGGGACGCTGTGTGCCAGCTTTCCTTTCTGGGTTGTGTCTCAGTATTATGACTCTGACAGGAGGTGTACATTGAAAAGCAAGTCCCACAGCTCCACAAGCCATATCAAAAGTGCAAGTATGTTAATCTTTCACCAGAATAAAGTTATGTTTGTTATCTTTATTAAGATAATAAAGAAGGTGCCTGGTATGCTTTCCTTTATTGGTCAGAGTATTGAGTACAGGAGTTGGGAGGTCATGTTGTGGCTGTAAAGGACATTGGTTTGGCCACTTTTGTAATATTGTGTCCAATTCTGGTTTCCTCCTATTGGAAGGATGTTGCGAAATTTGAAAGGGTTCAGAAAAGATTTGCAAGGATGTTGCCAGGGTTGGAGGATTTGAGCTAAAGGGAGAGGTTGAATAGGCTGGGGCTGTTTTCCCTGGAGTGTTGGAGGCTGAGGGGTGACCTTATAGAGGTTTATAAAATCATGAGGGGCTTGGATAGGGTAAATAGGCAAAGTCTTTTCCTGGGTAGGGGAGTGCAGAACTAGAAGCCATTATTTTAGGGTGAAAGGGGAAAGATATAAAAGAGACCTAAGGGGCAACTGTTTCACGCAGAGAGTGGTACGTGTATGGAATGAGCTGCCAGAGGAAGTGGTGGAGGCTGGTACAATTACAACATTTAAAAGGCGTCTGAATGGGTATATGAATAGGAAGGGTTTAGAGGGACATGGGCCAGATTCCAGCAGGTGGGACTAGATTAGGTTGGGATATCTGGTTGGCATGGATGAGTTGGACCAGTTTCCATGCTGCACATCTCCATGACTCTACTGCAAACTAAATCAAAAGATATTTTCATCTGATTTCTTCAATAGATTCCATAATAACTTCTTTATTAAGAACAGGCTTTTTCTTTAACCAAGTGGCAAAATGGTTTATCAACTAAGATGTTATATAGACTTGGACTATATCCCCCTTAATTCTAGAACATATACATTCAGAGACAGGGCAAAATGATACAGTTCTTCAGTGTATTATATTTTGAAAAAGTTAAGGCAAGATAAGACCCACCCCTGTGGATCAAGAGTCTAAACTAAAAGAGCAGAATGAGGTGAATTCTCACATTTATCTCCAATCGAGAGGAAGTTGCTGTTACTTGAAAAGGAATGGACGATCTTCTGACCAGATTTCAGATTCTGAAAAGACAATTTCGTAATATCTTAATTTTATCAGTTTTCTCCCCATAATACTCAGAGATCCAGCTTTTCAGTTGGTTTTGCTTTAAGGCTTTCTCTTCTACCTGAGAGAGGGACAGATGTTCTGTCTGCTACTTTTTCTCCGGTTGTCATTTATAGAGAGCGAGAGAAATAACATCAGGTCAGGCAGCATCCAAGGAGCAAGAGAGTCAATGTTGAGGGCGTAAGCCTTTCATCAGCAATGTCAGGGGGCGTGCAATGGTGCTGACAGAAAAAATCTGCTGGGTCTTGGGGAAAGGTGGTTTGGAAGGCAATAAGTAGATGAATGTGATGGTGATAGGTTGGAGCGGATAGTTAGAAAGCAAGATGAACAGTCAAGAGGGCGATGGTGAGTTGGAGGGTTGGATCTGGGAATAAGGTTGGGGGAGGGGAGATGAGGAAATTGATGAAATCAACATTGATCTCATGAGGTTGGAGGATTCTAAGGCTGAAGATGAGGCATTCTTCCTTCAGGTGTTGGGTGGCTTGGGTTTGGTGGCTGGTTGCAGCCCAGGACTTGCTTCTGCTTGGCGGAGTGGGAGGGGGAGTTGAAGTGGTCGGCCACAGGATGGTGCGGTTGTTGGATGCGTGTGTTCCAGAGATGTTCCCTGAACCATTTTGCAAGTTGGTGTCATGCCTCTTTAATAGAGGAGACCACATCGGGAGCAGTGGACACGGTCAATGAGGTGTTTGGATGAGCAGGAACATTTCTGCCAGATCCTTTGGGGCCTTGGATGAAGGTGTGTGTGTGTGTGCGTGTGTGTGCGTGTGTGTGTGTGGTGGGGTGGGGTGGACCTAAACCTAACAAGGGAGTCAGAGGTAATGGTCTCTGCAAAATGCTGATGGGATGGGGAGGTAAATATATCTCTGGTGGTGGGTCCTGATTGTATGTGGCAGAAATAGCGGAGGATGATACGTTGTATCGAGATTAGTGGGGTGTAAGGTTAGAGCTGGGGGGGTGGGGGTTCTATCCTTGTTGCATTTGGGAGGGTTGGGGTTCAAGGGTGGCGGTGTGGGAAGTTGAGGTCGTACACTGGAGGAGAAATACCAGTCCTTGAAATAGGGGGGGTGGACGGAGGTGTAGTTCAGGTAGCTGTGGGAGTTGATGGGTTTGAAGTAGATGCTGCTGTTGAGTTGGTCACCTGAAATAGAGATGGAGGAGTCCAGGAGGGGGAGGGAGGTGTCCAAGGTGGTCCAGGTAAACTTGAGGTCAGGTCAGGTTGGGGTGAGGGGTGTTCATGAAGTTGATGAACTGTTCAGCCTCCTCATGGGAACACTGGGTGGTGCCAATTCAGTCATCAACATACAGAGGAAACGTTGGGGAATGATGCCGGTGTAGCTGCGGAAGATGGACTGTTCCACATACCGGACGAAGAGGCAGGCATAGTGGACCCATGCAGTGCCCGTGGCTACCCCTTTGGTTTGGAGGAAGTGGGAGGATTGGAAAGAGAGGTTGTTGAGGGTGAGGACCAGTTCAGCCAATTAAATGAGTGTTTTAGTGGAGGGGTACTGGTTGGTTTGACTGGAGAGGAAGAAATGGATGGCTTGGAGCCCTTTGTCATGATGTCACTGCATCAGAAGGTGGAGAAGTCACCGTTTTAGGGAGACTTCGCCACCTCCTGATGCTGCCTAGCTTTCTGTGTTCTTCCAGCCGCCTCCTTGTCTATTTTGGTTTTCAGCATCTACAGTTATTTTATCTCTAGCTAGGCAACCATAAGCACAGAGCACTCTCCAAAATCCAGATGGTTTGTCGAGCAATTACCGCCCATAATGCAACCGCTTATCCCCTTTCTTCCCTGCAATCACTTGGCTTTTTTGTAAACGTCAGACAATCCCCAGGTCTCTCTCAACTTCTGAATTACAGAAAGTTGCATGGTAAATCTTTTGCAACCCAAGAGTTGTCCAAGTATTTCTAACATTAGTTTTAAAATTGTTGAGAAACACACTATAAGGACCACTTCTTGGTTTGTATCACTGTACACCTGGACTTTAAATGTAACACCATTCTGAACACAGGAAGGTTCCAGGTATGGAGCACAGTTTTATGTGAATAATGCCTTAGAGTCTGTTTGTATAATTAATGAAATGTAGACTAGAGAACTTGTATGGTAAAGATTATTTATGGCAGACTTGTTCTCATGAATCTCACGTAGTAAAATATTTTCTGTCAAAACGGGAAATTTCAACAAAGTACCTTTCAGCTGCTGCTTCATTACATTTAGGCAAATATTCTTAGCTAAATTAAAATTCAAGCAATAAGTTAAAACTTGTTCCAGTTTCTGTCATTCCCTGACCAAGTAAATTAAACCTTTAATCAGTTCAAAGTTTCTTGCTAATTGTTTTTGAAATTTGAATGCAAGTTTTTGTATTTTCATCATAATTGAGTTTGAACTTATTCATTTCTGTTCCTTTTCCCTCCATTTCAAGTTTGAGTTGCTTCAAGTACTTTGCATCAGTGTTTACTGTAGAGAAGGATATGGAAGATTTACAGGATGGGGAAATAAATATTGATATCTTAAAAATGTCCATGTTACAAAGGTGATATGCTGGATGTCTTAAATCGAATAAAGGTGGATAAAACCCCAGGACCTGTCAGGTGTACCCTAGAACTCTGTGGGAAGAGAATACTGAGCTCTTGGCTGAGATATCTGATCATAGTCCCAGATGAGATGCTGGAAGACTGGAGGTTGGCTAATGTTGTGCCACTATTTTAAAAAGGTGGTAAAGTAAAGGCAGGAAACTATAGAACAGTGAGCCTTGCAAGTTGTTGGAGGGAATGTTGAGGGACAAGATTTACATGCATTTGGAAAGGGATAGTCAACGTGGCTGTGTACGTGTCATGTCTCACAACCTTGATTGAGTTTTGTAAAGAAGTAACGAAGATGGGGCCAGAGTGGTAGCTGTGATCTATATGAACTTTGGTAAAGCATTTGAAAGATTCCTCATGGGAGACTGGTTAGCAAGGTTAGATCTCATGGAATACAGGGAGAACGAGCCATTTGGATACAGAACTGGCGTGAAGTTAGACTGCGTCCGCTACTTTTTGTCATTTACATGAAAGATTTGGATGTGAATATAGGAGGCATGGTTAATAAGTTTGCAGATGATATTAAAATTGGAAGTGCAGTGGACAGCAAAGAAGGTTTCTTCAGAGTAGAATGGGATCTTTATCAGATGGGCCAATGGGTTGAGAAGTGGCAGATGGAGTTTAATTTAGATGAATGTGTGGTGCTGCATTTTGGAAATTCAAATCAGGGCAGGACTGGTACACTTAATGGTAAGGTCCTGGGAGTGTTGCTGAACAAAGAGACCTTGGAGTGCAGGTTCATATCTCCTTGCAAGTGGAGTTGCAGGTAGATAGGATAGTGAAGAAGGTGTTTGGTGTGACCTTATAGAGTTCATAAAATCATGAGGGGCATGGATAGGGTAAATAGGCAAGGTCTTTTCCCTGGAATGGGGAGTCCAGAACTAGAGGGCACAGGTTTAGGGTGAGAGGGAAAAGATATAAAAGAGACCTAAGGGGCAACTTTTTCACACAGAAAATGTTACGTGTATGGAATGAGCTGCCAGAGGAAGTGGTGGAGGCTGGTACAATTACAACATTTAAAAGGCATCTGGATGGGTATATGAATAGGAAAATCTATAGGGATATGGACCAAGTACTGGCCAATGGAACTAGACTTATACAGGATATCTGGTCAGCATGGATGAGGTGGATGAAAGGGTCTGTTTCTCTGCTATATATCTCTTATGAATCTATGACTCTATAACAGCAACCAAATCCCAGCCACTGGTGCTTCTGCTTTTTTAGACCCTGCTTTTAATACTGCTGCTAGTTCAGTTGACCTATGTTAATTGTGAATTATTTCCTGTTCAGTCATGTCTTTGCAATTAACAGAGCCATCCAACTTTTCAACACGTGAAATAAAATCTGTGAAATTGTTAGCGTTAGCCTTAACCTTAACAACCTCCAGCAGCCATATATCAGTAAATGATTCAAAATCCTGAGTAGAGCTCCTATTTTTTAATGATCTGAAAGGATAACAATAACTTCTCATTAAAAAAGAAAAAAATCCAAAACCCTAGATATTTACTGAAAGAATGCAGCCACAAGATTCCATGGTTTAAGTATTTTTAATTTACAAGAATGAAAACTAATGCTAACTGTTAGCTTACTACCATGCACTTTCATAGAGTCAGAGTCGTACAGCACGAAAACAGACTCTTCGGTCCAACCAATCCATGCCGTACATAATTCCAATCTAAACTAGTCTCACCTGCCTGATCCTGGCCCATATCCCTCCAAACCTTCATATTTATGTATCCTAACCAATATCAGTTAAATGTGAATTAACCAACACGTCAACAATTATAAATTAGATTTTAAATTCCAAAACTAGAGCAGATTTTATAAATCATCAGCAATCCACTTAATCAGTCACCATGTCTTTAAAATTCTCTTCGCTATGATGATTTGGAGGTGCTGGTTGGACTGGGGTGTACAAAGTTAAAAATCATACAACAACCACCTGATGAAGGAGCAGTGCTCCAAAAGCTAGTGCTTCCAAATAAACCTGTTGGACTATAACCTGGTGTGGTGTGACTTTTAACCACCTCCATGATGTATTTCAGGACTCCTAGGACTGGACTTGCTCTTCAGTCAAAAGTAGCTCACAATCAACTGAGTTTCAGACCACATGTCTGCAGAACCACATCAAGTTTGTCAAAATGATGTGGCTCCATCAATGTTGTTATCTTCAAAAAGTAGATGGCTGCAGCTACTAAGTCTTTCTTTATTCTCAGTATGTGGATCTAGACTTTGTTTTCTGCTTACTATTCTGCATCACTGGACTGATCATTGACTAAGCTCTGATTAATCATTTTATGTAGTTTCAACTAGAAATGTTAGTTTTCAATCTGTTTCAGTTTTAGCTTCATTAGGGAGGGTTAGTTTCTCTTGTTTTCCTCTTCAATTAAAAAACAACAGAAATTGCTGGAAAACCTCAGCAGATCTGACAGCATCTGTGGAGCGAAATCAGAGTTAATGTTTCGGGTTGAATGATCCTTCCTCAGAATCCTGTGGCGTTTGAGGAAAGGTCACTGGACTCAAAACGTTAACTCTGATTTCTCTCCACAAATGCTGCCAGATCAATGTCTGTTTTTGTTTCTGATTTGCAGCATCTGCAATTCTTTTGGATTTTATTTCCTTCAAAGATGAGCTTTGACCATAGATTCCATCACAATGCATAGGAGGAGGCAGAGTATTGTAAATTCTGACAGGCTGGCTGGACTAAATGGTCTCTTTCTATGCTGTATATTCAATACAATTCCATGTAATGTCTTGTCATAGTATTTCAGTAACGTTTTCTATATAGTTTTGATGAACAAATTACTGTCACATTTAGACTTTAAGAGGACTTTGGGAAGGCAAGTGACGTGGAACTGCAGCAGTACAAGAAAAAGACAGGTTCCCCCTCCCCCAGCTGAGAAATCTCAGGTGATCAAGGATGGACAATCAATACTGCCCACATCTTACAAGAAAACATGTATCTGGTGTGTACAAAGGGAATTGAAATTCTGGCATAACCTTGGGAAACTTTGCAAAAATGTAAAACATTTAGGTAAGTGCTGAGTTAACTATACTGTTCTTTATCGATTTGTGCTGTTTTGCACTAGCTATAATGAAAAAGTGAATATATAGCAGCGTTAGTGTGTTTGGCAACTTAACTATTGCCAATGGTGTCAACTCTGCCAGTACAGAGGAAAAAACATCTTTACTGTTTTCTGAAAGTTAAAGATGGAAGAAAAAGAGTAAAAATGAAACAAATCTTAATTCTTTTTGATTTGCAGTTGACTTTGTCTGCACTTTTCTTGGCATCACATTTTGACTGATATTTGAATGATTTCCAAATCGTACAACTACATTTTTATCACCAATATTATATGAAAATCACTCGCATTTTAGCTCTGTATTTTGTTGGAATATCTGGAACTGCAGCTGTGCATGATTTGATGTGGAATGTAAGAGTCTAATTTGGTAAAGTATGTAATCTGATCAAAATAAAATCACACCAGATTTCTCCCTCCTGAGCTCTGTGTCTTGGCTTTAAAATAAAAATGAAGCTAGCTTCAACTTTGCAAAAAATTATATAATTCCATCATTTCAGAATGTTCTTGCATGAATCTAGAATGTATCATGTAGCAACAAAAAATGTGAACAATAAAACTGGCAGACATCTTGTCCCACCATAAAAATTACAATGTGGCATTGCAGCAGAATGCTTTCAAAAATCACAGGGAAGCATTTGTTCTATATTGGCATGCTTTTAAAGATATTTGGTTAGATCTAATTTTTGATAATGTTTTGAAATATTACCAAGATATGTCAAGAAATCTGCAAAATGGACAGAATTTACAGCAGAGACTTTCTGTTCCAAATAAGTAGCAGATGAATATTGTTAGTGTCCCTAAGACTTGAGTCAGTTTAGAACAGTTTGGATAGCTGAGAACCTAGCTTGCCAAGATATCTGCTAACATCGTTTTTTTAACATTGCATCTCAGATTTTAACTTACTTCAATGCAATCTGTTTGCATATAAATATTCTTACAAACGTATTGGTGACCACAATACAACTGCTCACAATTCAAACTGGCTTTCAAGCCTCTGTTCTCAACCCTCTTTGTTGCTAAAACTTGCCTCATTGTCAGCAATTGGAAAATTCTGGAAGTCTTCACAACTTGAGTGTTTGTTCACAAGATTATACAAAGAAATTCAGGTCAGGTGAATTGGCCATGATAAAGTGCCCATAGTGTTAGGTGAATTAGTCAGAGGGAAATGGGTCTGGGTGGGTTACTCTTCGGAGGGTCGGTGTGGACTTGTTGGGCCAAAGGGCCTGTTTCCACACTGTAGGGAATTTAATCTAATCATTATAGGATTATTATAGAATGAGGGAGGTTATTCATCTGGCCAAAAATGTCTAAAGTTCTTTCATTACTGCGATTGTTTTATAAATAATTTGAGGGTTTCACCTTCACTATATATGCGAAAGTCCATTCCATGTTATGACTATTCACTGTGTAAAAAATCACTGAAATCTTAAATTCTCTTTCTAATGCTTGTTCCATTCATAGAACATAGAACATAGAACAATACAGCACAGAACAGGCCCTTCGGCCCACGATGTTGTGCCGAACATTTGTCCTAGCTTAAGCACCTATCCATGTACCTATCCAATTGCCGCTTAAAGGTCACCAATGATTCTGACTCTGCCACTCCCACAGGCAGTGCATTCCATGCCCCCACCACTCTCTGGGTAAAGAACCTACCCCTGACATCCCCCCCCATACCTTCCACCCTTCACCTTAAATTTATGTCCCCTTGTAACACTCTGTTGTACCCGGGGAAAACGTCTCTGACTGTCTACTCTATCTATTCCCCTGATCATCTTATAAACCTCTGTCACGTCACCCCTCATCCTTCGCCGTTCCAATGAGAAAAGGCCTAGCACACTCAACCTATCCTCGTACGACCTATTCTCCATTCCAGGCAACATCCTGGTAAATCTTCTCTGCACCCTCTCCAAAGCTTCCACATCTTTCCTAAAATGAGGCGACCAGAACTGCACACAGTACTCCAAATGTGGCCTTACCAAGGTCCTGTACAGCTGCAACATCACCTCACGACTCTTGAATTCAATCCCTCTGCTAATGAATGCTAATACACCATAGGCCGCCTTACAAGCTCTATCCACCTGAGTGGCAACTTTCAAAGAGCTATGAACATAGACCCCAAGATCCCTCTGCTCCTCCACCTTACTAAGAACCCTACCGTTAATCCTGTATTCCGCATTCTTATTTGTCCTTCCAAAATGGACAACCTCACACTTGACAGGGTTGAATTCCATCTGCCACTCCTCAGCCCAGCTCTGCATCATATCTAAGTCCCTTTGCAGCTGACTACAGCCCTCCCCACTGTCCACAACTCCTCCAATCTTCGTATCGTCTGCAAATTTACTGACCCACCCTTCGACTCCCTCTTCCAAGTCATTAATAAAAATTACAAACAGCAGAGGACCCAGAACTGATCCCTGCAGAACTCCACTTGTAACTGGGCTCCAGGCTGAATATTTACCATCTACCACCACTCTCTGACTTCGACCGGTTAGTCAGTTCTCTATCCAACTGGCCAAATTTCCCACTATCCATGCCTCCTGACTTTCCGCATAAGCCTACCATGGGGGACCTTATCAAATGCCTTACTAAAATCCATGTACACTACATCCACTGCTCTACCCTCATCCACATGCTTGATCACCTCCTCAAAGAATTCAATAAGACTTGTAAGGCAAGACCTACCCTCACAAATCCGTGCTGGCTGTCCCTAATCAAGCAGTGTCTTTCCAGATACTCATAAATCCTATCCCTCAGTACCCTTTCCATTACTTTGCCTTTATTTACTTTCCTTTAATTTAGCGTAATGTTCTCTGTTTGCCTCTTTAATTTCTTAGCTAACTTGCTAGTTACACTTGGAAGCATAATTTTCTTTGACTGAAAAACATTTTCCTGGTATTCCCCTCATAGCAGTAGAGATCAAAGTTTTAGCTATTCCAGTGTTTTAATGTCACTTTATCTCTTTTGCCCAGAACTAAGTTAAGGTGAGATCTAGCTGTATTACTGTTTAGTTGTTTCTCCGAAATGATCTTTGTTTATATCTTTGGACACTAATGCTGTTTTGTGCCTGTACAATAAATCTTTGCCTTATTGTTTTAAATCTCTCCTACTTGGCTATTGTTTCCAACACACTGATATAGTTACTTGTAAATGACTTTCACATTTGTTCCTGTTGGTTTTTAAATGATTTAGCCTCCAGTGAGAAAATATGTCTGCAGAGTTATCACTTCTGTGTATTTTCAAACAGGCAGAATTTATTTGCAATATAAATAGTTTGGACCAGATTGCTGATCGGTTCCCCTGGAGAATTTACACAATGTGAAGATGGGATCCCACCTCCCTGAAGATGGTCCAGGATTCACTTATCAATGTTATCGTGAATCAATGAGTTTGTGACAGGTAGGCTAGTGAGGCTCTGTACATTCTGTATTCTTGTTATCGTAAATGCTTCCTAGAAGTGGTGTTCAGCATGACGTAGTACTGATTCACCAGAAATGGTGAAAGGTGGTGAATGGGAGGAGGTTTCTTTGCCCTGGCTTGACCTGATAGAAACTTCATGAGGTTCAAAGTCCATGTTGATAATTTCTACAGCCAATCATCTCCCCTTACAAACTACCCAACTGTATGTCACTGTTGTTCTGACAAAAACATTACATCTACATAATGCCTTTAATGTAAAAAAAAACCATACCGAAGATGCTTCTTGGTGCAATCAAACAAAAATGATACCTGTCATAGGTAGCTTTCAGAACTGATGACAGAATACTTCATGAGGTTGGATTTTAGGGAGTGAAATAGCAAGAGAATTAGAGAGGTGTAGAGATTTAGGGAGTGAGTTTGAGAGCTTAGAATCTTGCTGGCTTAAGACAGAGCTGAAAACAATGAAAGTAATATAGATATGGTTTTAGAGAAATTCAACATGACACAACATGTGCAACAATATTATATTAGTTTAGCAATGATTTTGTTAAAGATCTGGTCCAGAATATAGAAGGATGGAACAAATTTGTACTGATTTCCTTTAATTGATTCATTTTGTTCTATAAGACTTATGCTATTTCTCAGAACTTATTTCGATCGTTTTTTTCCCATAATGGTTTGGGGGGGCGACTGCTCTGTAATTACTCAGTCTATCCTTTTTCCTATTATTAAGCAACAATACAATAATTAGCATGCCCACCCATACACCACACCTGCAGACAGAAACCCATTTCACTTCTCCTTGAGTGGATCAAATCAAGATTATTTCCTTATTCCTAATAGACTCATCATGTCAACTTGCCTGTATTTTAAACATTCTTAATTAATATTGCCCTACCAAAAGGAAGTAGGAGTTTGATGCATAGGACTTTGAGATACTTCACCGTTTTAGTACACAAGTTTATTATAAGCACACATTCCAGTGGTTACATAAAAGCATAAATTGCTAAACTAGATGCATCTTGAAAAAAGTTATTTCTGTGAGAGAATTCAAATTTCAAACTTGTTACAGATGAGACACTTAAAAAGTAAAGACACCTTCCAAATGTTAATCTCCGGTTACCTTAATCCCGCGTGTGTTCAAGACATGTTAGATTCAGAACAAATCTTAACGTTGTCATTTAATTTTTCGTGATTATGTAATTAATGGTTACAAAGATGTTTTTCTGATCCATAATAGACCAGCCATAAATATTGTCTCATTTGGTGAAAGGGCCTCTGATAATGAGGTTGGCCATTAATTTCTAAACAATGTTATTTTTAATTTATTCTTAAACGTAAATTTGCTTAGTCAAAGTCAGGTTCCAGTGAGATCATAGGACGTGGAGCTTAATATTCTTCTATCTGGTTGTGGCTTTAATGATTATGTCTCGCACTGCATCATTACTTGCTAGTGTAATAGCAGAATTCAGTATCCTTTTCCAGATGTTTGTTTTTGATGGCAAATCAACATCGTCAAATCATGTCCCTGTTTTAAAAAAAGTAACCCCACTAAGCTTTACTGGAAAAGTAATTTCTCACCTAACGTTCCTGTATTAATCCTTAGTATGTATTTTAACCCTTGTTTCTTCAGAAGACTTTCTCAATTTGAAGTTTTTACTTTTCACCCTTACTACTTTACGTTCAATTGAATTATGATAACTACCATTAGAGTGGTCCACAATGGCCATTATTCTTTTTGGACTTGTTAAATAATGGCAAAGGAAAACTTCTAAATGTATTTTAAAATCTCTACAAACTACCATTTACACCAAAATCAGTCCAGTTTATATTAAAGTAGGTTATTCCACTATTATTCTTGTTTTTTATGCATTTTCTACAATTTTCCAAAATTTGTTCTTCTTTAATTCTCTGACTGAAAGTCTATACTTGCGAATGACCTTTTATCTTTCAATCAGCTCCATTCCAATTGCTGTTCATTCAAAGTCCAGTAATTTTTTATTCAAATGTTTGTCTGGTAACTTTCAAAAAGGAATCTTTTAATTCTGCTTTCACGAATCTTAAAAAGTTTTGTAATTTAGTTTTTTTGGAATATGTAATTAATGGTTACAAAGATGTTTTTCTGATCATTAATAGACTAGCCATAATTGTCTTATTTGGTGAAAGGGCCTCTGATCATGCCTCATTAAAGACAATCATGAAAACAAACAACTGTGATGCTGTAGATCTGAAATAAAAACAGAAATTGCTTGAGGAACTTTGTTTTTCTCTTCACAGAGCTGCCAAACATGCCATCAGTTTGAAGGTGAACCTGAAGATGAATTAAACCATGGGTCCCTGGCACTGAGCCACTGTGCTGACCTAATTAGACCAGACAACATGGTAGAAGTACAATTATGGGGAAAAAAGAACAAGCAATGCAACATTTATGTTCAAAATAATAATGGAGAGAGAGAGTAGTAGTGTCTAAAAAGCAGTAAATTTGTCATATAGTTGAAGACATTGAGGCACATGCTGAAAAATATGTTGCTGGAAAAGCGCAGCAGGTCAGGCAGCATCCAAGGAGCAGGAGAATCGATGTTTCGGGCATAAGCCCTTCTTCAGGAATTCCTGAAGAAGGGCTTATGCCCGAAACATCGATTCTCCTGCTCCTTGGATGCTGCCTGACCTGCTGCGCTTTTCCAGCAACACATTTTTCAGCTCTGATCTCCAGCATCTGCAGTCCTCAATTTTTCCCTCCGAGATTGAGGCACATGCAGATGTTGAAATGTTACAGAACTGGGACATAAACAGACAAGATTTGGGCCAGAAGGTCTGGGTACACAACCTCAGAGACCATTAAGTTTTAAAAAATTCAATTCTTTGCTAAAAGAATTAAGCCACAATATTATACATTTTTGAAACAGAAGTTCTTAAAATATAGAAAGGTCAAAGAAAACGCTAAATATTATCCTATACTCTGACATCTAGAATTGACATGACTTAAAAATAATTAATGGGCAATTTGTGTATACTGTAATCTATAAATTGCATACTACAAATGTACAGATTTTAGTGATCACACAGTCGTAAAGTCATTCAAAACCTGTTGTCTGCATTTAAGGATTTCAGTTCCTTTCAGAACTTAGTCTGTTCCACAAGCAACCCAAGATCCATGTGTATGGTTTTCACCACAATTGGAATACATCTGTAGAATGCGTGCAATTCACCAATGTTATCTTGAAGTGACAGAGACAGCTGTATCAATTTGCTCTCAGCATCTTGATCTGATCACTGCCTTGTGTCTGAGAACTTTCCTTTACTGTTACAGTGACTCAACTTGTACACTGATCTGTATCCTTATACATCTTTTAAACCGGGTCAGTTTGCTGTGTTTTCTGAGGGTGCACCAAACACAACAAGCTATTGATAACAAGCAATTGAAGGAAAAACTGATCTGAGGAGAAGCAATGCAAAATATTGGAACACTGGAGCATTGAACAAAAGTAAAACATGTCAATGTGCATTTGAAATATCCAAATTATTATCTGAGTCTGTTCAGTATTGTGAGCATTGCTTTACATGGGGAAAAAGGGATTGCTTATTGCAAGTGACCACATTTCCATTTGGGACTATAAACTGAAATGAAAGTTGGACTGCTAAATAGCTACAATACCAGGAGACATTTGTAACTTTGGGTAAAAAAGTAGTGCATGTTTTTAATTGTGCAAGACAATACTACGTTTTGAAACAGGGACAGAGTGGTGCCAAGAGTGAAGGAAAAATGACCTGGTGAATGGTTAAGCTATAGTTTGCTACAAATTGATGTGTGCAGCCTGAAACATCCAGAGCTGTAAACTGAATACATCTCTCTCTGTGTGGGTGAAAAGACAGAAACGCCAAGAAAGCTTAAGAGAATTCAAGCATGATGATGTTTTAGGTCCACTAGATCACACCATCTAAATGAAGACTGAACAATACTTTACAGTATTGTAATTGCAGAGTTACATTGTACTTTGCTCAAAAACTGCATGAATTTATGTAAAACTCTGTTATTTCACTTTTTAGATTAGAATCAATCTGAACACCATGGCATAGACAGAGAACACAGGGGGCCAACACCTTAAACATATTGTCTAGCTATCACCATTGTTAACAGCTAACCCGAGAATGCAATTTAAAAAAAAAGGTTTTGTGATATACACATGAAAGAAGTGAAACTATCACTTTATTCTAACAGATGAAAGGCTTAACAGACAATCAACTTTTCAATGTATAATTTCAGTTATATCACACTGTAAATTTTTGCTATAAATTCTGTTACGATCGAGCCCTCCACTATCACCTGATGAAGGAGCGTCGCTCCAAAAGCTAGTGTGCTTCCAATTAAACCTGTAGGACTATAACCTGGTGTTGTGTGATTTTTAACTTTGTACAACCCAGTCCAACACCGGCATCTCCAAATCATGTCTTAAACATGACAGTGTATGTATTTGGGGTTTTTAAAGGGGTATAGGTTAAGTTTCATAGTAGTATATTTAGAATCTTAGCAATTTTTGAGAAGATTTGCAGCTCAGATTGATAAATAACTTCCATACTTATATTCAGAATTTTTTTTCTATCCTCTGCCTTCCGTTAAAAATATGTTACAATATACTTTGTCTCCCTTCCGTTAAAAATATGTTACAATATACTTTGTTAATGTCAAAATCCAGCGTGAATTGATTTTTGTTCTTAACAGCAGTCAGGAAGATTGGTCATCTTTGTGATCTAATTGATATTTTATACATTTTGTGATGGCTTATCAAACAGTAGGGGCATGTTTATTGGTGCACATTGTGCAGTTTTGACATGATGAATCAAAATAGTTGTTTGCATGCAGCATTAAAAACCAAGACTGATGAAATGTTATAAAAGAACAATAAAAAAAAGCCTGAGCTCAAATTTATTCTCTAGACTGAAAAGCATGAAATGTATGGTATAGGAGAACAGATGCAGACTTTAAACACAGCAGAAATCTGGACAATTGATCAGTTCTCAAAGGACCATTTAAGCCCCAAGCAAAATAAAATAATGTGGTTTGTGAATTGCGGGAGAGATGAAAACTGTTGGAAAGGATAATGAAAGTCCAGAATGAGGAAACGTATGGACATTGCTTAGAAGAAAAATAAATAAGGCTTGGCTGAAATGGAGTTTGGAAAATAATCAAAGATGGGGTTGCACTGATAGTTGATGAGAAAGGATGTTAGTTATTTTGTGGAATTAGCTGAAACATTAATTGCAGAGTTAAAGAAAAGGAATAGAAAACAAACACCAGAGCTGAGTGTTAAGGCCATCCCACTTTTATAAATTTCTGGTTCAGTTAAGTTTTTAAAGTTTTCATAATATGTTTATAAACAAAAAGTTTATACATTAAGCTATGTTAGAAGTTTAAGAACTTTAGTTTCAAAGCCAAGGTAAAGAAACTGTCACTATTGTGAAGCTCAGCCTCTTCCAAAGCAAGGTTACAATCCTTTTGTTTCCTGTCCCTGGGTTCATAACACTTAAGCACTCAATGTTTCAACACTATTCCATTTGATCATGGCTAGTAAGGGCAGGACAACCCCTTGGATTTTGAGCAAAACCAAGATGTTGGCTGTTGTCAAGCAGTATAACAGTTGGACAGCCATGATCCCTGGCACCTGAAGAAACCTGAGACAAATCAAATCCAATTCAATACAAACCAACACAATGCATTTGCAAGTAAAATTACTATACCTGTTGAGGTTGCCAATTCAAACAAGCTGTATCAATGAAAATGAAATGAAAACAAATCAAATAAAATATGGAAAATTATAACCAACAAATCAATATTACTCTAAATCCAAACAGTCAAATAAATTCAAATTTCCAAACTCAAATTCAATCCAATGTTATCAAATCAACTAAATCAAATTAACTCAAAGCAAAACCAAACTTGATTAAAAGTCAAATGAGCTAAAACATGCCGATCTAATTCACCACAATCTAGTTCAGTCAAATTTGATCAAATCAAATTGATTTAAATTAATATAATCTATCCAAATTAAGTCAAATTAGTTATGTAAATTGAGATCAAATAAAATAAAAACAAATCAAACTAACCAAGTCAGGTTTAATCAAACCAATGAAATTAAATCAAAAAATGTAAACAAACTAAAGCAAGCAATTAAAACCATATTGATTCAACTTATATGACCTGTCACTATAGTAAAAATTGAATCCATTCAAATCAAAGCAAGAAATATCAGCTCACTTCATATTAAATTAAATCAAAACCTAACACTAACTGTAAACCAAATCAAAGCCTTAACACTAATCAAAACCTAACACTAACCGTAAATCTAATCAAGACCTAACACTAACAGTAAACCAAATCAAAGCCTAACACTAACCATAAACCTAATCAAATCAGTGATGAAGATCAATGCAATGAAGTCCAATCTAATTCAATCAAAACAATTAAAATCAAATTATTGTATCAAATACAACAAGTTCAAACAAATTACATTCAAGTCAATCAAATTACATGGAATCAAATCCAAAGCAATCCAATCAAAACAAAAAATTAAGTTAAAATGTAAGAGGTAGATGTCATTAATCCCTGTTGTTTCACAGGCTGTGCTGAAGTCTGCAGAGATAGAAATAGTTAATAATATGCATACTTGCATTGGTTATTAATCTCAATTAAAACTCAATTACGTCGGATCAATCTTTGACCTTGTAGATAGTGATGCTGTATTTATGGAATGGCAGATCTCTCCATTATATTTTATTAAAAGTCCATGAGTAGGAGCAGAATCAAACCATTCAACAAGGTTATGGTTTATCTGATTATCCTCACCTTTACTTTCCTGCCTTTTGCCCATAACCCTTGATACCTTTTCTAATTCAAAGTTTGTCCATCTTGATCTCAAATAGACTCAATGACCCAGCTTTGACCGTCTTCTACTGTAAAGAATTTTACAGATTCAATACCCCTGGGAGAATAAATTCCTCCTCCTATCTGCCTTAAATGTACAACCCTTTATTCTGAGATTAGGCTGTCTGGTCCTGGACTCTCCTACAGGGGAAAAGACCTTTCTGCATCTACCCTGTCAATTCCCCTAGGAATCTTATATGTTCAAATAAGGTGTTCTCTCATTTCTAAGCTCCAATGAGTACAAGTCCAACATATTCAGCCTCTCCAAGAAAATCCCTCCATACCTGAGATTGACCTAGTGAACTTTCATTTTCAACGTCAGCATATCTTTCCTTAAATGTGGAGGCCAAAGCTCTTCACTGTATTAGTGCTGTGGTATGACTTGTGTCTTGTATAGATTTTGCAAGATTTGCCTATTTTTGTACTCAGTCCCTTCACAATAAAGGGAAACAGTCTGTTGTCCTTCCCTATTACTCACTGAACTTGTGTGCTAGCATTTTGTGGTTCATGCAGAGGGACCCTGAAATTGCTGTGTGCTGCAGCTTTCTGCAGTTTCTCCCCCATTTAAGTAATACTCAGCTCATTATTCTTCCTGTTCAGATTGCATATTCTGGTATTTTATATTTCATCTGCCACACCTTTACCCATTTACAAACCCCTCCATAGACTCTGTGTCACCCTACCACTTGCCTGCTCAGCTATTTTTGATACATCCACAAACTTTGCAATACACAAACTTCTACCCTCTACAGAATTAATATGATAAGTTTATTCATCCTTCCTGGAGTTCAGATTTTCATACACACAGCTTGCAAGAACTTTGTAATGGTTGAACAAGTGCACAGACTGAGAATCCTTGAGAGTTACCCCTTGGAGTCCTTTACTTCACCTACAGCGACACACTCCTATCCTTAATTCAGATCGATTTTCTTAATCTAATGGGTATGACCATCTCCTGGAGAAAAGCATTCAGCTAACTTTACCCTTTGCTGATGTGACACTATGTCTATAGCTTAGACCTCAGCTCCTCAATTCTGATCTGAATTTGCTCCAGCTGCAGAATGTGCAACAGATTTGTTTACTGACCCCCCCCCCCCCCCCCCCCCCCCGGTCAGCAGCACCAATGTGCTGTAGCTGCAACACATCAGCTAACCTACAATCTCTGTTGAATTTTATAGAAGTCATTAAGTAATCATGTTGGCACCCCACTCTTTATATTTTAGGGCATTAGTATCAAACCTATGCCCTATAAGCAATTTGTAAGAAAATATTTTAAATATTAGCTATCTGAACACAAACAGTTGACCTTGCTTTTACTTAAAGCTCTAGAAATACTTACCAATCAGCTGTTTTGATTAAGTAACCTAAAACTCCTCTCCTCCTTTTATTTTTGCTCAGATGTTCAAGTCCAGCATTCTATTATTGTATAGCACACTATGTTGTTTGACTTTATATGCATCCATCACAAAAGGTCTATCTGTCACTGTAAATCAGGATCCAGTTTAAGCTGGTTTTTAATTAGACTGCTCCACCAATGAAATTCTTGAAAATAAGCTTGCTCAAATTTTACAACTACAGAATTTAATCTCCAGAGATCACTTTAATCCCAACTACAAACTAATTAGGCAAAATTAGGTTTGCACACATGAAAAATTTAGACACTTACTTCCAAACAAATGCAGACAGTCAGTCCAAAGCAGGTTTGAATTTACTATCTAAATTTATGTACACCCAAAACAAAAGCCTATTTTCCTCCGTTAACTACTTAAAAATGAATACTTTTAAAAGGTTGCATATGATATTTTGAGTTCTAGTTTAATCCTATGTGTACTCCCCAATCGTTATCTTAATTCTATGAAATGATTATAAAGTGAAGAGTATTCTGTGGTATTTACTTTGTTATCTGTGATTTGTTGTTATTTGTTGTTGTTGTCATTATTTGTTGTCTGTGAGAACTCGTCTATTGAACAGAATAGTCATCATCCTGACTGGATGCTGGTGATCCCATTGATGACGCCAGAATGAAATCCCCTTATAGAAATGGCTAGGTCATTACTGGCATCTCTCTCTTCGAGTTCAGTGGTAAGTGCTGTTACTTCATCACTGACTATTTTTATTCATGTGATGTGAGCATCGCTTGCTTTTATTAATTGTTATCCATCTCTAACTGCCCATGAATTGAATGCTTGAAAGATCACTTCAAAGGCCATTAAGAGTCTATCACATTGCTGTAAATCTGGAGTCACTTATCCATCAGACCAGATATGGATGCTGTATTTCCTTCCCCAAATGGCAAAAGTGAACCAGATACATTTTTTTCAAGAATGGCTTCATAGTCACAAGTCAACTAGCTTATGTTTCCAAATCTGTTAATTCATATCAAAATCCATTATCTACCAAATCCCCAGAACTTTAGCCTCGACCTCTGAATTATTAGTCCAGTGATGCTACCTTTACACAATGTACTCTACCACCATCTGTGCCATTATTATCTGTTAGCCATGTAATATATTGCACCAGTAAATTTTCTGCAGTCTAGTGATGAGAGCGTCCTGGTTATGTTGCATCCACAAAGTGGCACAAAGGAAATTTAAGACTGAAACAATTCAGGAAAAAGATAGCTCACTACCACTTTCTCAGAATAACCAGTAATACTAGAAATATCATCCACATCCCAAGAACAAAAGAAAAATCAAAGAAAATCTGGTCTTACTGAGAGAAATACTACACACTTTAAAATGTCCTTTTAAGACTTTTGTAAGTAATTTATTAACTTCATGCCAGTCTATATTACAATGTATACATCCTCACTTTGCTGTTCTGTACCAAGTCTCAAAGAAATAAATAGCATGACTTTTATGTTTGACAGCTTAGACTATTGGCAATGACCTCAATCAACACTGCTGATTCAGCAAAAATCAAAATTCTTTATGGCTTTCTGGAAATTAATTTTAAAATTATAGTATTTGGGGAATATGGAATATAAAACAAAACAGCCTTAAATCTTTTACATTTGAAATGGGCTTTGCGTGTCTGCACTTTCCTTGGCATCACTTTTGACTGATATTTGAATGATTTCCAAATTCCACATATACATTTTCATCAGTGGTATTTTATGAGGCTTGCTCGCATTTTAATTTTATTTTATTGGAAGTTTAGAAACTGCAAATGTACATGAGTTGATGTGGAATTCAAGAGTCTATTTTGGTAAAAACACAATTTGAGCAAAATAATATCACACTGAATTTCCCTTTCCTAAACTCTGTCTTGGCTTTGAAAGGGGAGGTTTCCTCACTTGTTTGCAAAAAACTGCTCTAGCCTTACAGCATATTTTTGTGCAAATCCGAAAGATACCTTGTAGCAAGGGCAATTTAAAAAACAAAACTAGCGGCCATCTTTTTTTGTCCCACCACAAATATTCTAATGTGGCATTTGAGCAAAATGCTTTCAGCAACTGCAGGGAATCAGTTGTTCGATATTGGCATAAATTTAGTTCTAATCTTTGATATTTTAAAAATGTCACCAAGGTATGTGGGGGAAAAAAAACCTGCAAACTCTCTGGCCAATTGAGGCCTTGGTGTTCCAAAGCAAGCAGCAGTTCATAAATATTAGAGTTCCTGAGCCTTCTGTAAGTGTAGAACAATTTAGTTAGCTGCAAACCCATCTGTCAACAGATAAATAATGTGTTAATGTTCAAAAATGACAATCACTTCTGTAACACTAGGCAATAAAATATTTTCAACATAATGCTTCTGTTCACACCAGGAAACCCAGCTTGATTCAGACATGTAAAATAGGTGAAAGTGAGGATTGCAGATGCTGGAGACTAGAGTCGAGATTAGACTGGTGCTGAAATGATCAATGTTTCGGGCAGGAGCCCTTCATCAGGAGTGAAGGGCTACAGCTGGAAACGTAGTTTTTCATGCTCCTTGGATGCTGCCTGACCTGCTCAGACATGTAAAATGGTCGGTGCGAGCTGTTAGAAATTGGGTGATAGTAGAGAATGGGTATTGGCTACACATAATTCATCTCTAATTTACTTTTCTTTGACCTTTGATGACAAATGGTGTGTAATGGACAACTGACCTGAAACTGCTGTCTTTCCTTTTCAAAGTTCAAATCAGTTTCAGATCTTTATTCTGAACCGTCTTGGTTGCTAAAATTGGCACTGAGTGTGAGGCAGGTACCTTTATGCTGAAACAATAGACAATAGGTGCAGGAGTAGGCCATTCTGCCCTTCGAGCCAGCACCACCATTCATTATGATGGCTGATCATCCTCAATCAGTATCCTGTTCCTGCCTTATCCCCATAACCCTTGATTCCACTATCCTGAAGAGCTCTATCCAACTCTTTCTTGAAAGTATCCAGAGACTTGGCCTCCACAGCCTTCTGGGGCAGAGCATTCCATACACCCACCACTCTCTGGGTGAAAAAGTTTCTCCTCAACTCTGTCCTAAATGGCCTACCCCTTATTTTTAAACTGTGTCCTCTGGTTTGGCACTCAACCATCAGCGGAAACATGCTTCCTGCCTCCAGAGTGCCCAATCCTTTAATAATCTTATACGTCTTAATCAGATCCCCTCTCAGCCTTCTAAACTCCAGCGTAAACAAGCCCAGTCGCTCCAATCTTTCAGCGTAAGATAGTCCCACCATTCTGGGAATTGACCTCGTGAACCTACGCTGCATTCCCTCAATAGCCAGAATGTCTTTCCTCAAATATGGAGACCAAAACTGCGTGCAATATTCCAGGTGCGGGCTCACCAGGGCCCTGTACAGCTGCAGAAGGACCTCTTTGCTTCTATACTCAATTACTCTTGTTATGAAGGCCAGCATGCTATTAGCTTTCTTCACTACCTGCTGTATCTGCATGCTTGCTTTCATTGACCGATGTACAAGAACACCTAGATCTCATTGTACTACCTCTTTACCTAACTTGACTCCATTTAGGTAGTAATCTGCCTTCCTGTTCTTGCCACCAAAGTGGATAAACACACATTTATCCACATTATACTGCATCTGCCATGCATCTGTCCACTCACCTAACCTATCCATGTCACCCTGTATTCTTCTAACATCCTCCTCACATTTCACCCTGTCACCCAGCTTTGTCCCATCAGCAAATTTGATAATATCACTTTTACTACCTTCATCAATATCATTAATGTACATTGTAAAAAGCTGCGGTCCCAGCACTGATCCCTGCGGCACACCACTGGTCACCACCTGCCATTCTGAAAGGGAGCCGTTTATCACTACTCTTTGTCTCTTGTCATCCAACCAATTTTCAATCCATGTCAGTATTTTGCCCCTAATACCATGCACCCTAATTTTGCTCACTAACCTCCTGTGTAGGACTTTATCAAAGGCTTTCTGAAAGTCCAGGTATACTACATCCACTGGATCTCCCTTGTCCATCTTCAGAGTTACATCCTCAAAAAATTCCAGAAGATTAGTCAAGCATGATTTCCCCTTCATAAATCCATACTGACTCTGACCTATCCTGTTACTGCTATCCAGATGTGTCGTAATTTCGTTCTTTATAATTGACTCCAGCATCTTTCCCACCACTGAGGTCAGACTAACTGGTCTGTAATTCTCTGTTTTCTCTCTCCCTCCTTTCTTAAAAAGTGGGACAATATTAGCTACCCTCCAATCCACAGGAACTGATCCTGAATCTATAGAACATTGGAAAATGATCACCAACGCATCTACGATTTCTCGAGCCACCTCCTTCAGTACCCTGGGATGTAGACCATTAGGTCCTGGGGACTTATCAGCCTTCAGACCTAACAGTCTCTCCAACACCATTTCCTGCCTAATATAAATTCTCTTCAGTTCAGGTCCTTCAGCCACTATTACATCTGGGAGATTGCTTGTGTCTTCCCCAGTGAAGACAGATCTAAAGTACCAATTCAACTCTTCTGCCATTTCTTTGTTCCCCATAATAAATTCACCCATTTCTGTCTTCAAGGGCCCAATTTTAGTCTTAACCTTTTTTTTCTTTTCACATACCTAAAAAAAGCCTTTACTGTCCTCCTTTATATTTTTGGCCAGTTTACCTTCGTACCTTATTTTTCCTTTGCGTCTTTCCTTTTTAGTTATCCTCTGTTGTTCTTTAAAAGCTTCTCAGTCCTCCGATTTCCCACTCATCTTTGCTATGTTATACTTTTTCCCTTTTGTCTTTATATGGTCCTTAACTTCCCTCATCAGCCACGGCCACCCCTGCCTCCCTTTTTGGAATGAACTGATCCTACATCTTCTGCATTATATCCAGAAATACCTGCATTGTTGTTCCATTGCCATCCCTGCTAGGGTATTGCACCATTGAACTTTGGCCAGCTCCTCCCTCCTAGTTCCACAGTTCCCCTTATTTAACTGAAATATTGTCACTTCCAATTCTACCCTCTCCCTTTCAAACTGCAGATTAAAGCTTATTGTATTGTGGTCACTACCTCCTAATGGCTCCTTTACCTCGAGGTCCCTGATCAAATCCGGTTCGTTGCACAACACCAGATCCAGAGTTGCTTTCTCCCTGGTAGGCTCCAGCACAAGCTGTTCTAAGAATCCATCTCGGAGGCACTCCACAAACTCCCTTTCTTGGGGTCCAGTACCATCCTGATTCTCCCAGTCTACCTGCATGTTGAAATCCCCCATAACAACTGTAGTAATATCTTTGCAACAGATCAATTTCAGCTCCTTATTCAACTTACACACTACATCCAGGCTACTGTTTGGGGGCCTGTAGATAACTCCCGTTAGGGTCTTTCTACCCTTAGAATTTCTCAGCTCTATCCATACTGACTCTACATCCCTTGATTCTAGGTGCCCCCGAGCAAGGGACTGAATATCATTCCTTACCAACAGGGCCACCCCACCCCCTCTGCCTGTCAGTCTGTCCTTACGATAGCATGTATAGCCTTGAATATTCATTTCCCAGGCCCTGTCCACTTGAAGGAGAAAGTGAGTCTGCAGATGCTGGAGATCAAAGTTGAAACTTTATTGCTGGAACAGCACAGCAGGTCAGGCAGCATCCAGGGAACAGGAGATTCGACGTTTCGGGCACAGGCCTGAAGAATTCCTGAAGAAGGGCCTGTGCCCGAAACGTCGAATCTCCTGTTCCCTGGATGCTGCCTGACCTGCTGTGCTGTTCCAGCAATAAAGTTTCAACCTGTCCACTTGAAGCCACGTTTCAGTTATCCCCACAACATCATAGCTGCCAATTTCCAAATGAGCCTCAAGCTCACCCATCTTATTTGTAATACTTTTAATTTGTTACTGCCGTCACCCTTCCTAACAATCCCTATTTCACTTGACCTTACGGCATGATCCTTTTTTTGAGTTTTCTGCTGCATTGATTCCGTTGTCTTACTTGACTTCTCTTGTTCCAACTTTCCCTTTAACTTCCTTCTTAAACTTCCAGTTTGTCCCCTCTCCCACGCTATTCAGTTTAAACGCAGCTGTGTTGCAATGGCAAACCTACCTGCCAGAATGCTGGTCCCCCAGCTATTAAGGTGCAACCCGTCCCTCTTGTATAATTTATCCTTATCGCTAAACATACCCCAGTGATCCAAGAATTTAAATCCTTGCTTCCTGCACCAGTTCCCCAGTCACACATTCAAGTCCATTATCTCCCAGTTCCTGTCCTCTCCAGCCCGAGGAACTGGAAGCAAACCGGAGATAACCACCCTGGACGTCCTGCTTTTCAGCCTTCTTCCGGGTTCTCCGAAGTCCCGCTGTAGAATGTCTCTCCTCTTCTTCCCGACGTCATTTGTGCCGACATGCACCACCACGTCTGGCTCTTCACCTTCCCCCTTGAGGATTCTCTGCACTCTGTCGGTGATGGCCTGGTTCCTAGCACCAGGAAGGCAACACACCATCCTCAAATCCCGCCTGTTGCCACAGAAACCCCTTTCAGTCCCTCTCACTATGGAGTCCCCTATTACCATGGCTCTGTGATGTCTGACTCCTCGGCTCTGCCTCCACGCCAATTTCTGATTGGCAGACCTGACCGCCTCTCGGACTGGCAGTGACGTCTGTCTCTATGGCTTCCAAGAGATTCAACCTGTTCCTGACAGGTACTTCCCCCGGAGTCTCTTGCACTTGTCTCATCTCTGCCTTTCTCATCGTCTTCTCCCTTCTACTCTCTTCTGGTATGCTTGGTGTAATAACCTTGCTGAAGGTCCTGTCCAGAAAGATCTTGTTCTCTCAGATGAGCCTGAGGTCATCTAGTTCTTTCTTCAGTGCTGCAATATGCTCTGTCAGAAGCTGAATCTAATAGGGATTGTTAGGAAGGGTGATGGCAGTAACAAATTAAAAGTATTATATATGAATGCACGAAACATTAGAAATAAGATGGGTGAGCTTGAGGCTCATTTGGAAATTGGCAGCTATGATGTTGTGGGGAATAACTGAGACGTGGCTTCAAGTGGACAGGGCCTGGGAAATGAATATTCAAGGCTATATGTGCTATCGTAAGGACAGACTGACGGCTCATAGTTATATGAGCCAGCTACACCAGAGTCCCTGACCTCTCACATCATGCACGCAGTACACTGAATCAGCTTGGCAGTTATGTCTTCACCCTCTTCAACTGTGGCGTAATCACTTCTCTCAACTTCTTTGTCAAAGACTCCTGAGCCAAAGACTCGCTCTTTTCTCAACAGAAACTTCCCTCGACCCCCTGTGTTTTGTTGCAAGTCTGTGGACTTTTCATTTAGGTTAGAGGAGGCCATACTGTGTAGGACCTGGGGCCTAGAACACACCTACTTAAATAACACTCAACCACCTTCTCAACAGCTTCTGCGCTTCGACTTCACTTCCGCCCAGCTCTCGCTGCACTCTGCTGCAAAAGAAATTACATATCATGATGCCATGCAACTACTTAAAGGTACCCTGCTTCTCTGGAATCTTTGCAACAGCACCACAGACATCATTGTATCTCACTCTTGGATCTAACAATCTTCACTTTCTTGTAATCTCTTCTGCTCAGTCATATTTTTCTACATTATTACCCTGTGAACAGTCAGACTTTCATGTTATCTTTTTGTCTGATCTTGAACCCATTTTTGGCTTGATTATATGTCTAGTAAGGATGAGTACCACATGTGCAACAACAAAATAGGCAAATGAAATCATGTTTTTACTGTGATGTTTTCATTGTGTGTTCTAATGTTATCTAACATTATTTTCAAGGCCAAGTTCATTTTTGTTGTATCAGCGTTAATACTGTTGTATAAATGTTAATGCTAATGGAGATTGGTGAGTTCAGTTGGCTAGATAGCGAGCTTGTTGTTCAGAATGATGCCAACAGCTTGGATTCAGTCCCTGCGCTAGATTATGGAGGCCATTTTTTCCTTCCTGCTTTGTCCTATACTTAATATGGAGGTGTGCCCCCCTCCTCCAACCTACATAAACACATGTCTCTCTTTAACAGAGAGAAATGCCTATGTTTCCTTGTGAACTATGGTTAATTATTGTTAATACTACTTTGCTCATCCAAAAACTACAAAAAAATTGCTGTTAATTCATGTCACTTGCATTGCAGCTAAAGTCAATTTCAACACTAATATTAATGAGAATACTTCAAATTAATTGCTTCAATTACAGTAGTCTCCCCGCACTTGTGGGGGAATACATTCCAAGACCTGCCGCAGAGAGGAGTGAACCCATTTATTTCAATGGGAAATTTACCACCCCAGCAGTGCCCTGGTTCCAGCTCTGGAGCATTCCACATAATATGTTCGGCCCACAGTAAACTGCGGGTAACAGAAACCGCAGCAAATGATTCCACAGATATGGCAGTGGCCCTGTACTAATAAACGCATACAGAGCATATACAAGTCAAATGGTGCCACATAAAGTGGAATACAATAAGTACATTTCTGCTTAGAGTTTATAGTCCAGCATTTACAGTCTGTAGTGAAGGATGAACTCACTGCCATCAAACAGAAAGAAAGCTGCTCACTAAGTTTTAGCATATTGTGTGGTGTCAATTTAATTCTGGTCCCATTGAGAGGAAACTGTTCATATCCATTAACAGTGAAGTCATTAGTAGGTTGAGTAGCCAATCAGGCTGAAGACAGCTGACCAACAAGTAAAAGGTGCTGATTGTTAATAATTTTTAAAATCATTTTACATAAAAGTGAAAATGACCTGGACAGATGCATTGGATTAAGATAGACACTGACACACCACAAATAAACTCCAAGGCCTATCTAATTTTTTAAACATTCTAATAGAACATAGAACAGTACAGCACAGAACAGGCCCTTCAGCCCATGATGTTGTGCTGACCACTGATCCTCATGTATGCACCCTAAAATTTCTGTGACCATATGTATGTCGGGGAGTCTCTTAAATGTCCCCAATGACCCTGCCTCCACAACTGCTGCTGGCAACGCATTCCATGCTCTCACAACTCTGTGTAAAGAACCCGCCTCTAACATCCCCTCTATACTTTCCTCCAACCAGCTTAAAACTATGACCCCTCATGTTAGTCATTTCTGCCCTGGGAAATAGCCTCTGGCTATCGACTCTATCTATGCCTCTCATTATCTTGTATACCTCAATTAGGTCCCCTCTTCTCCTCCTTTTCTCCAATGAAAAAAGTCCGAGCTAAGTCAACCTCTCCTTATAAGATAAGCCCTCCAGTCTAGGCAGCATCCTGGTAAACCTCCTCTGAACCCGCTCCAAAGCATCTGCATCTTTTTTATAATAGGGCGACCAGAACTAGACGCAGTATTCAAAGTGTGGTCTAACCAAAGTTTTATAGAGCTGCAACAAGATCTCACGACTCTTAAATGCAATACCCCTGTTAATGAAAGCCAAAACACCATAGAATAATTTAAGGATTTTTGAAATCTGAAAATAGAGAAAAGGTACTCTGCAAATCTAGAAAGATTTTTCAGGGACAGAAAAATTGTTTGTAATTAATTAAGCCTTGGTATATTATTTAAACGCTCAATCACATCTTACTCGACAAGATGTAATTTTTACAGACATTTAACAGTGAAAACTATGCATAACATAATGGCATTCATGTCAAAGCACTTACTCTATTTTAGTTATTTCTGCAAACACTGTTGTAGTGTACCCTATATAAACACTAATTCTGGCTCTATAATCTCCTGTTGATGTACTGGACCACACTTGATGTCCAATCAGAAATTTGATTTTGAACCATACACAAGTCCTGATACACTGACCTATGTGGGAATTACCAGTGAAATTGCAAATTCCAGTGAAAATCCTTTTGTTCCCCTTGGCCCTCTATAAAAGTCTCTGACTCTGAGCTTGAACGAGAGACTAGGATGCTGGTCAGACTCTATTCAGAGCCACAGAATTAGAACAGTTCTATGGGACTTAGCGAAATAATTACCCAGGAAATGTTAGACCAAATAGACTAGTCTATCACCATGGTAACTGTAGAACTAACATCCTGACCAGTCATATTGTCCCTTCAACTGCTCCACTGAAAACCTGATTACATCCCCCTATTGGCCCAACAGTGCTCGAAGCAGTCGAACACACACTGATCCACCTATTTCCTCACCCCAGCCACCTCATATCCCTGCCTCTTATACATCTACTAAGTACCCACCCACCACCTAACTCATCTCATCCATCAGCCATTTACTGCCTCACCGATTTACCACCTTACCCACCAATGACCTCACCCACTGACCACATCACCTCTCTGCCATCTCATCCACCCACCACCTCACTGACCCAACCCATCCACTGACTTTCCCACGTATCTCACCGGTTCAATCAGCTTTCTTCATCCGCCTATCCACATTATCCATTCACCTATTTACTAACAGCACAATGGATCTTTAAATGTATCATACAGCAAGAATGTGCCACAGTCTGTCTTCCTCCTGATTTTACTCTGCTGTAACATGGTTCTCTTATGGACATGGCACTCTGCATTTCTAGTAAAGCTGAATTCAGAGGACCCAGCAGGAATTATGGAGCAGTACATTGTGTGAACAATTTGGGCAATGCAATGGTCCAATGATGATGGTTACTCCTTGGAAAATTAGGACCAAAAGTTGAGTTGGGACAAGTAAGAATTAATTGGAAACCTTTAAACAATTTCATCAGAGCTCCAAGAAGGTGACCTAAATATTATCTTGTAGATAGTCACCAGTGTTATTCATTTGGAAGGTCTATAGGCAGATATAAGCATCTGACAACCTACACGAGAGGTCCTGAATCTCCTGGGGGTTAATAAAACGAACTTAATTGTTGTGACCAATAGTACAAACACACAATGAATTGGTTTTTTTCACGAACTGCCCAGACCATGTTTTTGAACAAACACAGACTAGAACCCCTTACTCCTGAACTAAATGAGAAGTATAAACTCTTCTTGGCCTACAGAAGTTTCTTGGTAAGATTGGCCCTTGCTGTCTCTGTGTGCAAAACCTCAAATTGTCCAGGATTATAAGGAGAGTTGTTCAAGGGTTAAATATTACATAGAATCTCAGTTCCCCAGCTAAGATGTAAACTGCCCATTATTGGTCACGGGAGCCCCACCATTATCAAGTCACATAGACCTGGAGCCAAAAGCGAACTTGTTTTATGTGGGGGCAGAGTAACAAAAGATTGTAGGTGATCAAAAAGGGTTTAATCTCCATTGCATGCTCAGACAAAAAGAACAAGTGAACAACAGAGGATTTTTCAGTTAGGATTTGATTGGGTTATTTGTTGCATTAATGACCACAGCAGTCCCAGATTGGCTGGATGCTTCGCAGTAGTATGTTTCATGCTACTCCATCTACACCACTTCTAGAAACACCCTCAGACCAAACTGACTTATGAAGGGTTGAGGACACCAAAGCACAGTCGGTGATGTTTTAACATGCCAGTCATATCAGACCATTTGTCCCTGTCACTGTAGAGGAGGCCAGCAAAACACTGGTAATGGACAAAGGGTTGTCAGTGACCGTCATGTATATTCCATGCCTTGAGTACCTCTGTGCAGCTGGAAGAGGACACTTTCTGCTTGAAGAAATCTAGTATCACAACTGCTTTTAAGGGAACCCTTGCAGATATGCATCAGTTGGATTGATCTGTGTGATACCCTTGATGGTGTTTGTTTGTAAACACTCTATGCTGTTGGGGCATGGTTGGCACTGCTATGTTGTTTGGTACAGAGATACAAATGACTGTGTTCATAGTTACCTGTGGTTGAGGATGAGAAGGATATGGTTGAATATTCACACATGATTTAAAATAATTTACTGGTTTAAGCCATCAGAGCATCAAACCTCTGAGATCAGACACCTCAGCTTTTCTCATTAAAAACCATGATTGTAGATGAGGGTGGAGAGACTGTTCATGCAGTCATGATATTTGACATCTCAGGATTAATAGATTCATAGTCATACTGCACAGAAAAGGCCCAGTCTATGCCAACATAACTACCACTAAAGGTGCAGTAATCCCAATTACCTGCACTTGTCCAATATCCTTAAGTGTTATGATATTTGAAGTGCTCATCCAAATATTTTTTAAGGTTATAAGGTTTCCAGCCTGCACTAGCTTCCCAGCCAGTGCATTCCACATTCCAATTACCTGCTGAGTGAAAAAGATTTTTTTTTCCCAGATCCTCTCTGAATCTCTTGCCCCTTACCCTAAAACTATGCTCTCTCATGATTGATCCCTCCAAGGGGGAACAGCTGCTCTCTATTCACCCTGTACACCCCTCATAATCATATATACCTCAATCATGTTTCCACTTTCCCACCCCCCCCCCATTCTCTGCTGTAATGAAAACAATCCAAGCCTATTTAGTCTCTCCTTATAGCTCAGTTTCTCCATTCCGGGCAACATAGATAGAACATAGAACATAGAACAATACAGCACAGAACAGGCCCTTCGGCCCACGATGTTGTGCCGAACATTTGTCCTAGCTTAAGCACCCATCCATGTACCTATCCAATTGCCGCTTAAAGGTCACCAAAGATTCTGACTCTGCCACTCCCACAGGCAGCGCATTCCATGCCCCCACCACTCTCTGGGTAAAGAACCCACCCCTGACATCTCCCCTATACCTTCCACCCTTCACCTTAAATTTATGTCCCCTTGTAACACACTGTTGCACCCGGGGAAAAAGTTTCTGACTGTCTACTCTATCTATTCCTCTGATCATCTTATAAACCTCTATCAAGTCACCCCTCATCCTTCGCCGTTCCAACGAGAAAAGGCCTAGCACTCTCAACCTATCCTCGTACGACCTATTCTCCATTCCAGGCAACATCCAGGTAAATCTTCTCTGCACCCTCTCCAAAGCTTCCACATCTTTCCTAAAGTGAGGCGACCAGAACTGCATACAGTACTCTAAATGTGGCCTAACCAAAGTCCTATACAGTTGCAACATCACTTCACGACTCTTGAATTCAATCCCTCTGCTAATGAACGCTAATACACCATAGGCCTTCTTACAAACTCTATCCACCTGAGTGGCAACTTTCAAAGATCTATGAACATAGACCCCAAGATCCCTCTGTTCCTCCACCTCACTAAGAACCCTACCGTTAACCCTGTATTCCGCATTCTTATTTGTCTTTCCAAAATGGACAACCTCACACTTGGCAGGGTTGAAATCCATCTGCCACTCCTCAGCCCAGCTCTACATCATATCTAAGTCTCTTTGCAGCCGACAACAGCCCTCCTCACTATCCACAACTCCACCAATCTTCTTATCATCTGCAAATTAACTGACCCACCCTTCGACTCCCTCATCCAAGTCATTAATAAAAATTACAAACAGCAGAGGACCCAGAACTGATCCCTGCGGAACTCCACTTGTAACTGGGCTCAAGGCTGAATATTTGCCATCTACCACCACTCTCTGACTTCGACCGGTTAGCCAGTTTTCTATCCAATTGGCCAAATTTCCCTCTATCCCATGCCTCCTGACTTTCCGCATAAGCCTACCATGGGGAACCTTATCAAATGCCTTACGAAAATCCATGTATACTACATCCACTGCTCTACCCTCATCCACATGCTTGGTCATCTCCTCAAAGAATTCAATAAGACTTGTAAGGCAAGACCTACCCTTCACAAATCCGTGCTGGCTGTCCCTAATCAAGCAGTGTCTATCCAGATACTCATAAATGCTATCCCTCAGTACCCTTTCCATTACTTTGCCTACCACCGAAGTAAGACTAACTGGCCTGTAATTCCCGGGGTTATCCCTATTCCATTTTTTGAACAGGGGCACAACATTCGCCACTCTCCAGTCCCCGGTACCACCCCCATTGACAGTGAAGACGAAAAGATCATTGCCAACAGTACTGCAATTTCCTCTCTTGCTTCCCACATAATCCTAGGATATATCCCGTCAGGCCCGGGGGACTTGTCTATCCTCAAGTTGTTCAAAATGCCCAACACATCTTCCTTCCTAACAAGTATCTCTTCTAGCTTATCAGTCCGTTTCACACTCTCCTCTTCAACAATACGGTCCCTCTCGTTCGTAAATACTGAAGAAAAGTACTCATTCAAGACCTCTCCTATCTCTTCTGACTCAATACACAGTCTCCCACTACTGTCCTTGATCGCACCTACCCTCGTTCTCGTCATTCTCATGTTTCTCACATACGCATAAAATGCCTTTGGGTTATCCTTGATCCTATCTGCCAAAGATTTTTCATGCCCTCTCTTAGCTCTCCTAATCCCTTTCTTCAGCTCCCTTCTGGCTATCCTGTATCCCTCCACTGCTCTGTCTGAACCCTGTTTCCTCAACCTTATGTAAGCCGCCTCCTTCCTCTTTACAAGACATTCAACTTCCCTCGTCGACCAAGGTTCCCTCACACGACCATTTCTTTCCTGCCTGACAGGTACATACATATCAAGGACACGTCGTATCTGTTCCTTGAAAAAGTTCCACATTTCCACGACATCCTTCCCTGACAGCCTATGCTCCCAACTTATGCTCCTCAGATCCTGTCTTACAGCATCGTAATTACCCTTCCCCCAATTGTAAAACCTACCCTATTGCACGCACCTATCTCTCTCCATAACCAAGGTGAAAGTCACAGAATTGTGGTCACCATCACCAACATGTTCACCCACTAACAAGCCCATCACTTGTCCCGGTTCATTACCGAGTACGAAACCCAATATGGCCTCCCCTCTGGTCGGACAATCTACATACTGAGTTAGAAAAGCTTCCTGGACACACTGCGCAAACACCGCCCCATCCAATCTACTTGATCTAAAGAGCTTCCAATCAATATTTGGGAAGTTGAAATCGCCCATGACTACTACCCTGTGGCTTCTGCACCTTTCCAAAATCTGTTTCCTAATCTGTTTCTCCACATCTCTGCTGCTATTGGGGGGCCTATAGTAAACACCCAACAAGGTGACTGCACCTTTCCTATTTCTGACTTCAGCCCATACTACCTCCAAAGGCAGATCCCCCTCGAACTGCCTTTCTGCAGCCGTTATACCATTTCTAATTAGCAACGCCACCCCCCCCCTCCTTTTTTACCATCCTCCCTAATCTTACTGAAACATCTGTAACCAGGAACCTCCAACAACCATTCCTGTCCCTCTTCTATCCACGTTTCCGTGATGGCCACAACATCGTAGTCCCAGGTACCGATCCACGCCTTAAGTTCATCCACCTTATTTCTGATACTCCTTGCGTTGAAGTATACACACTTGAGCCCATCTCTGTGTCCGCGAGTATTCCCTGTCAGCGCTACCTTCTTCACAGCCTCCCTACATTCTGGGACATCCTGACAAACAGCTAGCCTACTTGCTGGACTACAAGTCCGGATCCCATCCCACTGCCAAATTAGTTTAAACCCCCCCGAAGAGTGCTAGCAAACCTACCTCCCAGGATATTGGTGCCCTTCTGGTTCAGGTGCAACCCGTCCTGCTTGTACAGGTCCCACCTTCCCCAGAATGCAGTCCAACATCTTGATGAACCTCTTCTGTACCCCCTGTACTACATCCTTCCTGTAGTCAAGTGACCAGAACTGCATACACTATTCCAGCTGTTGTCAACCAATGCTCTGCACAACTGCAACATTATACCTTGTGTCACGACTGATGAAAGCAAGTGTCTCATATGCCGCCTTAACTATCCTATTCACATGCTTTGCCGACTTCAGGAATCTATGAATAATTACTCCAACATCCCTTTGTCCCTGTAAACTATTGGGTGTCCTGCCATTCATTAAATACTCCCTCATCTTTGTTTCTTCTTCCAAAGAGCATCGCCTCAAACTTATCAGGGTTAAATACTGTTTGCCACTGGTCTGCCCATCTAACCAACCCATCTATATTTTACTGTAACATATAACCATCTGTTTTGCTATTAACTGCTCTACCAATCTTGCTGTCATCTGCAAATCTGTTTAAGGTTCCCTCCACATTTTTGATCTACATCATTTGTGTATATCACAAACAATAACAGTCCCAACAATGATCCTTGTGGTACTCCGCTAGACACCATAAGACCATAAGACATAGGAGTGGAAGTAAGGCCATTCGGCCCATCAAGTCCACTCCGCCATTCAATCATGGCTGATGCGCATTTCAGCTCCACTTACCAGCGTTCTCCCCGTAGCCCTTAATTCCTCGAGACAACAAGAATCTATCAATCTCAGCCTTGAAGACATTTAGCGTCCCGGCTTCCACTGCACTCCGTGGCAATGAATTCCACAGGCCCACCACTCTCTGGCTGAAGAAATGCCTCCGCATTTCTGTTCTGAAATGACCCCCTCTAATTCTAAGGCTGTGTCCACGGGTCCTAGTCTCCTCGTTTAACTGAAACAATTTCCTAGCATCCACCTTTTCCAAGCCATGTATTATTTTGTACGTCTCTATTAAGTCTCCCCTTAATCTTCTAAACTCCAACGAATACAATCCCAGTATCCTCAGCCGTTCCTCATATGTTAGACCTGTCATTCCAGGGATCATCCGTGTGAATCTCCGCTGGACACGTTCCAGTGCCAGTATGTCCTTCCTGAGGTGTGGGGACCAAAACTGGACACAGTACTCCAAATGGGGCCTAACCAGAGCTTTATAAAGCCTCCCGTCACTCAAACAACCTTCTACCACTACCCTTTATATCCTGTCACAGGTTTTGGAGTATTCCTGTTAAGGGGGGTCCCTCAGGCTGTTGGGGATGTGCAAATATCTGCACTTTGTCACCATGCCACTCCCTCCCTGTCACTTATACTCAGGATGGCAGGCCAGTAGTAAGTGTGAGGCGGCCAGCAGTTCCTTCCACGTGGTGATCTGAATTCCATGTGCAGCAGTGAATTTCATAGTTGGAAGCCATACAGGCATGCCAGTCACCATGTGTGGAACCTGACAGTAGGCTTAGAGATACCATTGATATCCAGCCCCTCCACTCCACTCTGCCTGTCCCCCTCTGACCCTTGGAAGTTTACCCTGAGGAAGGGCTCCTTGCTTCTGGCAAGAAAATCCTGAGAATGTCTGGAGCATTTAGTCATAAGTGGCCCAGTGGGATGGTGCTAGCAAAACTCCAGGGCCAATGGGTCTACTGCCAAGTAAGTTTCCTCCATCTCAGCTAGTGAATCATGCTCATGCTGATAACATTCTTGCATGTGTTTGAGTCTCTCTGTGTAAGTACTAAATGTATTTTCACACCATCCAGCAGCAGTTCATGGCCACACATGAGGCTCAATGGATAAAGATCTGCACTGAGAGCCCTCCGCACTATCTGGAAGCAGGGGGACTAATGTCTACACTAATGTTCCCCTCGTTCAGGATTCCACACAGGCAGGGTCAATGCTGTAGAATGGTCAGGGAGTAGGCAGTCTGTGTGCTGCACAGTGTGAGGACTTATGATCTATGTTCTTTCCCTTCAAAATCCCACAATTGTAGTGTGCTACAACCCATCACTCACTTCCCTTCCAGGACCTTCCAGCCTTAGCCTGATCATGTTGGTCAGCCACCAAATATCTACACCCCCTTCCTTTTAGCCCGTCCTGTTAACCTACAGACTTCATACATGTCCAAGTCTCCACCCAATTGCTCTGCGATGTGAAGTAATCATGCCTGGTGTGGCCATGTGCTACTCCCAATTGAATCCAGAGTTCTTCCTATTGTAGATAACTGATCCTCCTGCTTTACACACTTTCCGCCTACTTGCAAATCCTTCTCGCACCGTCACTATTGTACTGAGCTACAGCCCAGAGCTTGCAGTTCCAACCCAATAGTAAATTGCTGACACTCCTCCTTGCAGCCACACCTGTACTTGTAGTTCCACCCTCTCTCCCCAATTCCCCCTTTCCCCTCAGTTTCTGTGGATGAACTTGACAAGCTGACAATGGTCACATGCTTTGCCGACTTCAGGAATACCAAATAACTTATCCCATCTGAAAACTCAACAGACTGTCCCAACTTAATGATGCTGTTCCAAATACTTGCAATAAACAAAACGTAAAATCAGACACCGGGTCTTACTGCATAGAGATCAGAGAGGGAATACCAGCTGGGGCCTGCTTCTGTGGGTCCAGCAGCCTTTCTTCACACTACTGCTTAAAAAAAAACAACCCAGAGAAAACCTAAGCAGGTAGAACTGGCCACTTTGATTATACAAGTTTCTTTTTAACTTGAAAGCCTTCTGCCTGAGGCAGTATCTGTTGGCTATTAACAAATTGGCCCTAAAAGCCCTTCTCAGACTTTTCGGAGCCTGTCACTTACAAGCTCTCTGGGGAAAAAAGCACAGGACAACATAATCTTGTTAAAGGAACAGCTTTGTCACATCTCTCCCCTGAAAAAAAAATCAATATTCGTAGAATCCCTACAGTGTGGAAAGAGGCTCTATGGCCCAACAGGTTCACAATGACACACTAGACAATAGGTGCAGGCGTAGGCCATTCTGCCCTTCGAGTCAGGACCACCATTCATTATGATCATGGCTGATCATCCTCAATCAGTATCCTTTTCCTGCCTTATCCCCATAACCCTTGATTCCACTATTCCTAAGAGCTTTATCCAACTCTTTCTTGACTCTCCAAAGAGTAACCCACCCAGACCCATTCACCTATGCTATTATCCTATATTTCCTAATATTGACTAATGCACCTAACCTACATATCCCTGAACTCTATGGGCAACTTACCACAGCCAATGTACCACAGCTGCACACCTTTGGATGGTGGGATGAAACCAGAGGAACCCCACACAGACACAGGCAGAATGTGCAAACACACATGGACAGTCGGCTGAGGCTGGAATTGAACTCCGATGTCTATCACTATAAGGCAGCAGTGCTAACCATTGAGCCACCATGCCGCCCCTAAATAAAGTCATTCAAAGATGGCTTCATTTTAACACCCCTTAAAAAGATTGTTAGTATTCTAAAACAAACGTATATATTACACTGGCTATAACTGTGCAAATATGCGCAACTACATTCCTTTTCAGTCTGTTGTACCCCTACCACCGAACGCCTCCATTTCTCATTCGAGTCTTGACAATGCGTCGGTAATCGTGTTTTCTCATCCTGCCACATGCACAGTTTTCCAGTTGAATGGCTGTAACAACAAGTGCCATCAAAACAGTCTGGCATTTTTGACCTTAAATTTCTCCACAAACTTCAATGTGTTATGGTTAGTGTATATTATTGTCTCATGTATGTTACTGGTAATATAAACATTGAAATGTTGAAACGCCCAACACCAAGCTCAGAGTCTCCTTCTCAACTGTTGAACATTTCTGCTGATGAATGTTCAATTTCCTGGAGATATGCCCGATAGGTCTTTCTATCTTCTCATCATCTTGCAAGAGCACAGCTCCGACACCCACATCACTGGCATCGATAGCTGCTTTGAATGGGTTGTGGCTAATATTGGGACAGTGGTTAACACGGCTTTCAGGCTGTAAAATGTCTTCTGTCAGTTCGCTGCCCACTGAAACTGCTTGCCTTTCTTTTGCAAATCAGTGAGTGGAGCAGCCACACTGTTAAAATTTGGTACAAATTTATGGTAAAACCCACTCAATCCCAGGAACTGTCGTCGTACTGCTCTTTTTGTCAATGGTATGGGAAGCTCCCAATTACCTTTGTTTTCGCATCCCGAGGGGCCATTTGAATTGAATTGAATTTATTGTCACATGTACCGAGGCACAGTGAAAAGCTTTGTCTTGTGAGCAATACAGGCAGATCACAGAGTTAAGTAGCATAGATAAGTAAATAATAGGTAAACAGCGGCAAAAACCAAAACACAGGTACAGGCGAATGTTAAGAGTTTGTGAGTCCATTCAGTATTCTAACAACAGTAGGGTAGAAACTGTTTCGAAACCAGCTGGTGCGTGTATTCAGGCTTTTGTACCTTCTCCCCGATGGTAGAGATTATAGAAAAACATTGCCAGGGTGGGATGGATCTTTTGAGAATGCTGGCAGCCTTTTCTTGACAGCGGGCCTGGTAGACAGATTCTATAGATGGGAGGTTGGCCTTTGTGATCGTCTGGGCCGAGTTCACAACCCTCTGTAACCGTCTCTGATCTTGAATGGTATGGTTGCCATACCATCTAGTGGTACACTTGTCTGAGTCCAGTAACATGGCCCAGGAAGGTGACTTGGGCTTTGGCAAATTCAGTTTTAGCCAGGTTTACTACCAAGCCTGCCTTCCGCAGTCGATCAAACAAGTCTGATAAATGTTGTAAATGTTCTTTCCACGAGTGACTAAAAATCACCAGGTCACCTATATAAATGACTCAGCTGGGTAATCTGGCAATGCATTTATTAATTAGTCTCTGAAATGTGCCTGACAAAGGCAACTGCCAGTGTCCTCTGAGCAAGTCCAACTGAGAAATACAAGTCGCCTATTCCACCTTCTCAACACAGTCTTCCAAACGTGGAATCAGAGATGCATCAGTCTTTGTAACTGCATTGACTTTGTGATAGTCCACACATAACCGTTGGTTATGACACCATTACTATGGGTGAGCTCCAATCACTGTAACTCACTTCAATTATGTCGTCTTGGAGCATGCGTTCAATCTCTTTTTGAAACTGTGCCAACTTTAGAGGGTTATGCCGATAAGGATGTTGCTTAATCTGAACAGCATCTCTTATATCAACATCATACATAATTAGAGCTGAAAATATGTTGCTGGAAAAGCGCAGCAGGTCAGGCAGCATCCAAGGAGCAGGAGAATCGACATTTCGGGCATGAGCCCTTCTTCAGGAATGAGGAAAGTGTGCCAAGCAGGCTAAGATAAAAAGTAGGGAGGAGGGACTTGGGGGAGGGGGCGTTGGAAATGCGATAGGTGGAAGGAGGTTAAGGTGAGGGTGATAGGCCGGAGTGGGGGTGGGGTGGAGAGGTCAGGAAGAAGATGCAGGTTAGGAAGGTGGTGCTGAGTTCGAGGGTTGGGACTGAGACAAGGTGGGGGGAGGGGAAATGAGGAAACCGGAGAAATCTGAGTTCATCCCTTGTGGTTGGAGGGTTCCGAGGCGGAAGATGAGGCGCTCTTCCTCCAACTGTTGTGTTGCTATGGTCTGGCAATAGAGGAGTCCAAGGACCTGCATGTCCTTGGTGGCGTGGGAGGGGGAGTTGAAGTGTTGAGCCACGGGGTGGTTGGGTTGGTTGGTTGGTCCGGGTGTCCCAGAGGTGTCCTCTGAAATGTTCCGCAAGTAGGCGGCCTGTCTCCCCAATATAGAGGAGGCCACATCGGGTGCAGCGGATGCAGTAAATGATGTGTGTGGAGGTGCAGGTGAATTTGTGGCGGATATAGAAGGATCCCTTGGGGCCTTGGAGGGAAGTAAGGGGGGAGGTGTGGGCGCAAGTTTTGCATTTCTTGCGGTTGCAGGGGAAGTTTGGGTTGGTGGGTGGTGTGGACCTGACGAGGGAGTCACGGAGGGAATGGTCTTTTCGGAACGCTGATAGGGGAGGGGAGGGAAATATATCCCTGGTGGTGGGGCTGATCTCCATATTCTGCAGTCCTCCCTTTCTCCTAGAAGATTTTAACCTACTGCGAATTCTGTTGCAAGGATGCCTTCCTTGAAGAAGCTCTCTTCCTCCCTCTACAAGGATTTCAGTGAGTCCCTCTCTCACTGCACACCCCAGGTCATCTCCTCTGCCCAGAAGCTCTTCAGCCACGTTCTCAAACAGACTCGCTACCACAGCCACATCTCCTTCCTCAGCACCTGCCTACGGAACCGATTGACCCCGCACGGACTCCGAACTACGTTTAGACCAACATAATTTGGACCCAACCAGGACAACCAGTACCTACAACAAATCCGAAGCCTCCAGCAACAGACCTCCCTCCGGATCCTCCGCTCCACGCTTGCAGCCATGCGCCGCTACCTACATTCCCTACAGTCAGCCCTACCCCAGCTCAGGACAACACTCTCACAGACCTGCAAAGGACTTCTACTGTTCTTCATCCACAGAAGAATCCATACACTAAACAAACTTCCTAGCCATATTGGAAATTAAAGACAGTAAGTACCAAAAACCTTCATGTACTTACCCCCAAAACTCTGGGTTCCTCAACTGTTCCAGAATCTTCCATCGGCCTCCGGAACCGCTCGGGCGCCATTAACCACGCGGCCGCTGCAGCGCCCGCGGCAGCAACCGCCGCCGCGAACCATGATGTCACTTCCGCTCCCATCGACCTTGCAGCCTCCGCAATCGCCGCCCAGACAACCGCCTCCATGATCACCAGGAAGACCATCGCCGACAGATTCGCAGCTTTTGCGGGGTCCACGGCTGTCAGGAACAACACTGTTTCTGCCATCGCCGCAACCACTTCTGCCCCCAGTGACATCACTGACCTGCACAACGACCATGCCGCAGGCGTCTCCGTCCGCACGCCTAACCCTGCCCCCACGCCGATCTCCGTTCACATGCCTAACCCCGCCCCCACGCCGAACCCCACCCTGCCCCGATTCCCGCCCCCACGTCTAACCCCGCCCCCACTCTCAGCTCCAGCCCCACACCAGGTCCTAGTTCCCAGCCCGCCGTGTTTTCACCATCCCTCCAGACCTCCCCCTCTCTGAGGATGAAAGATCAGTCCTCGGCAGAGGCCTCACCTTCATCCCCCTACGCTCTCGGATTAACGAGTTCAACACGCTGCCAGACATCAAACAATTCTTCCGCCGCCTTCGCCTCTGCACGTACTTCTTCAACCAAGATTCTCGCCCACCCTCTGACGACCCCTTCTCCCGCCTCCAACGCACCCCAACCAGCTGGACACCCCGTGCTGGCCTCTTATCTGCCCTCGGTCTCTTCATAGCCAACTGCCTCCGTGATATTAACCGCCTCAACCTCTCCATCCCTCTCACCCACTCCAACCTCTCACCCTCGGAACATGCAGCCCTCCACTCCCTCCGTTCCAACCCCAACCTCACTATCAAACCGGCAGACAAGGGAGGCGCGGTGGTAGTTGGCGCATCGATCTTTACACCGCTAGACTAAACGCCAGCTCGCGGACACCTCCTCCTACTGCCCCCTTGACCATGACCCCACCTCCCAGCACCAAGCCATCATCTCCCAGACCATCCAGAACCTCATCACCTCAGGGAAGCTCCCATCCACCGCCTCCAAACTCATAGTCCCACAACCCCGCACCGCCCGTTTCTACCTCCTGCCCAAAATCCACAAACCTGACTGCCCCGGCCGACCCATTGTCTCAGCCTGCTCCTGCCCCACCGAACTCATCTCTGCGTACCTCGACACTGTCCTGTCCCCCTTAGGCCAAAAACTCCCCACCTACGTTCAGGACACTGCTCACGCCCTCCACCGGTCCCCAACCCCTTATCTTCACCATGGACATCCAGTCCCTATACACCTCCAACCCCCATCACGAAGGACTCAAAGCCCTCCACTTCTTCCTTTCCTGCCGTACCAACCAGTACCCTTCCACTGACACCCTCCTTCGACTGACTGAACTGGTCCTCACTCTGAACAACTTCTCTTTCCAATCCTCCCATTTCCTCCAAACCAAAGGAATAGCCATGGGCACCCATATGGGCCTCAGCTATGCCTGCCTCTTCGTAGGATATGTGAAACAGTCCATCTTCTGCAGCTACACTGGCACCACACCCCACCTTTTCCTCTGCTACATCGATGACTATATCGGCGCTGCCTCGAGCTCCCACGAGGAGATTGAACAGTTCATCCACTTTACCAACACCTTCCACCCCGACCTCAAATTTACCTGGACCATCTCAGACTCATCCCTCCCCTTCCTAGACCTCTCCATTTCTATCTCAGGTGACCGAATCAACATGGACATTTACTATAAACCGACCGACTCCCACAGCTACCTAGACTACACCTCCTCCCATCCTGCCCCCCGTAAAAACGCCATCCCATATTCCCAATTCCTTCGTCTCCGCCGCATCTGCTCCCAGGAGGACCAGTTCCAATACCGAACAACCCAGATGGCCTCCTTCTTCAAAGACCGCAATTTCCCCCCAGACGTGATCGACGACGCTCTCCACCGCATCTCCTCCACTTCCCACTCCTCCGCCCTTGAGCCCCGCCCCTCCAACCGCCACCAGGACAGAACCCCACTGGTCCTCACCTACCACCCAACCAACCTCCATATACATCGTATCATCCGTCATCATTTCCACCTCCAAACTGACCCCACCACCAAGGATATATTTCCCTCCCCTCCCTTATCAGCGTTCCGAAAAGACCATTCCCTCCGTGACTCCCTCGTCAGGTCCACACCCCCCACCAACCCAACATCCACTCCCGGCACCTTCCCCTGCAACCGCAAGAAATGCAAAACGTGCGCCCACACTTCCCTCCAAGGCCCCAAGGGATCCTTCCATATCCACCACAAATTCACCTGCACCTCCACACACATCATTTACTGCATCCGCTGCACCCGATGTGGCCTCCTCTATATTGGGGAGACGGGCCGCCTACTTGCGGAACATTTCAGAGGACACCTCTGGTACACCCGGACCAACCAACCCAATCACCCCATAGCCCAACACTTCAACTCCCCCTCCCACTCCACCAAGGACATGCAGGTCCTTGGACTCCTCCATCGCCAGGCCATAGCAACACGACGGCTGGAGGAAGAGCGCCTCACCTTCCGCCTAGGAACTCTCCAACCACAAGGGATGAACTCAGATTTCTCCAGTTTCCTCATTTCCCCTCCCCCCACCTTGTCTCAGTCCCAACCCTCGAACTCAGCACCACCTTCCTAACCTGCAATCTTCTTCCTGACCTCTCCGCCCCCACCCCCACTCCGGCCTATCACCCTCACCTTAACCTCCTTCCACCTATCGCATTTCCAACGCCCCCTCCCCCAAGTCCCTCCTCCCTACCTTTTATCTTAGTCTGCTTGGCACACTTTCCTCATTCCTGAAGAAGGGCTCATGCCTGAAACGTCAATTCTCCTGCTCCTTGGATGCTGCCTGACCTGCTGCGCTTTTCCAGCAACACATTTTCAGCTCTGATCTCCAGCATCTGCAGTCCTCACTTTCTCCCAGAAGATCATACATAATTAGGTTAGTACTTCCCAGTTTATTCCCATATGATTCCCCAGGTGATAGTAATAACTCTTTCAGGTCATGTCCATTTTCCCCTGAAAGGTAACTCAATAAGTTATCCCAATTTTTGACAACTTCATTTGTCAAATTTAATTTGAGGAACGTCCAATTCAGAATCCTTTGAATTTGTAATCAATTACCCATTCTCCTCTTGCTTTCCTTGCCTGACAAAATGCCTTTTGAGCATATTCACATGATGCACACTGAGATTTCTTTCTGTCTGGCATCTCTATCAAATATGTGTTGAAAAATGTGATGCTGGAAAAACAGCAGGCCAGGCAGCATCCGAGGAGCAGGAGAATCAACGTTTCGGGCACAAGCCCTTCTTCAGGAATGAGGCTGGTGTGCCAGACGGGCTGAGATAAAAGGTAGGGGGGAGGGGATTTGGGGGAGGGGGCGCTGGGAATACGATAGGTGGAAGGAGGTGAGGGTGATAGGCCGGAGAGGGGGTGGGGGGGGCGGAGAGGTCGGGAAGAAGATTGCAGGTCAAGTGGGTGGTGCTGAGTCCGGGGGTTGGGAATGAGATAAGGTGGGGGGAGGGGAAATGAGGAAGCTGGAGAAATCTACATTCATCCCTTGTGGTTGGAGGGTTCCTAGGCGGAATATGAGGCGCTCTTCCTCCAGGCGTCGTATGGTCAGGGTCTGGCGATGGAGGAGACCAAGGACCTGCATGTCCTTGGCGGAATGGGAGGTGGAGTTAAAATGTTCAGCCACGGGACGGTTGAGTTGATTGGTGCGGCTACACTGGCACCACACCCCACCTTTTCCTCCGCTACATCGATGACTGTATCGGCGCTGCCTCGTGCTCCCACAAGGAGGTTGAACAGTTCATCCACTTTACTAACACCTTCCACCCCGACCTCAAATTTACCTGGACCATCTCAGACTCCTCCCTCCCCTTCCTAGACCTCTCCATTTCTATCTCGGGCGACCGACTCAACACAGACATTTACTGCAAACCGACCGACTCACTAGATTACACCTCCTCCCACCCTGTCCCCTGTAAAAACGCCATCCCATATTCCCAATTCCTTCGCTTCCCCCACATCTGCTCCCAGGAAGACCAATTCCAATACTAAACAACCCAGATGGCCTCCTTCAAAGACTGCAATTTCCCCTCAGACGTGGTCGACAATGCTCTCCACCGCATCTCCTCCACTTCCCGCTCCTCCGCCCTTGAGCCCCACCCCTCCAATCGCCACCAGGACAGAACCCCACTGGTCCTCACCTCCCACCCCACCAACCTCCAGATACATCGTATTATCCTCCGTCATTTCCGCCACCTCCAAACAGACCCCACCACCAGAGATATATTTCCCTCCCCTCCCCTATCAGCGTTCCGGAGAGACCACTCCCTCCGCGACTCCCTCGTCAGGTCCACACCCCCCCACCACTCAACCTCCACTCCTGGCACCTTCCCCTGCAACCGCAAGAAGTGCAAAACTTGCGCCCACACCTCCTCCCTCACCTCCCTCCAAGGCCCCAAGGGATCCTTCCATATCCATCGCAAATTCACCTGCACCTCCACACATCATTTACAGTATCCATTGCACCCGATGTGGTCTGCTCTACATTGGGGAGACAGGCCGCCTACTTGCGGAACGTTTCAGGGAACACCTCTGGGACACCCGGACCAACCAACCCAACCGCCCCGTGGCTGAACACTTTAACTCCCCCTCCCACTCCGCCAAGGACATGCAGGTCATTGGTCTCCTCCATCGCCAGACCCTGACCATACGACGCCTGGAGGAAGAGCGCCTCATATTCCGCCTAGGAACCCTCCAACCACAAGGGATGAATGTAGATTTCTCCAGCTTCCTCATTTCCCCTCCCCCCACCTTATCTCAGTCCCAACCCCCGGACTCAGCACCGCCCTCTTGACCTGCAATCTTCTTCCCGACTTCTCCGCCCCCCCCCCCGGCCTATCATCCTCACCCTCACCTCCTTCCACCTATCGTATTCCCAGCGCCACTCCCCCAAATTCCCTCCCCCTACCCTTTATCTCAGCCCGCCTGGCACACCAGCCTCATTCCTGAAGAAGGGCTTATGCCCGAAACGTTGATTCTGCTGCTCCTCGGATGCTACCTGGCCTGCTGTGTTTTTCCAGCATCACATTTTTCAACTCTGGTCTCCAGCATCTGCAGTCCTCACTTTCTCCTTGTTGATTTCTATTAAATAGTTCACCTAACTCAATTTCCTTTTGACTTGATAAGGTCCACTGAACCTTGCTTTTAAAGGTTCACCTGTTACGGGAGGTAACACTAATACCGTATCCCCGATAGCAAAATTGTGAATTTTCAATTTCTTGACTGCTTCTTGGTTCATTGTATAGTGTGATACTTTTAAATGCTGTCTAGCCAACTCCCCAACTGTATTTAATCGTTCCCTAAAATTTGATACACAGTCTGAATATGTGGTCACTGAATTCTAATTTACCAATTTCTCCTTAATCAATTTTAATGGTCCTCTCACTTCATTTCCAAAAACTAATTCAAATCAACTGAATTTGGTTGATTCGTTTGGCGCATCTCTGATCACAGAAAGTACAAATGGAACTCCCTTATCCCAATCATCTGAATAGTCCTGACTGTAAGCCTTTAACATGGTCCTTAATGTCTGATGCTAACTTTCTAGCACTCCTTGCAATTCTGATTGGTATGCAGTAGATATGAATGGTTTTATTCCTAAGCTGTTCTTATCTTCCTTGAATAATTTTGATGTGGGGTTTGATCCTTGATCTGATGTATCTCTGTGGGTAGTCTGTATCTATTGAAAAATTTGAGTAATTCCTCTTCAACCCTTGTAGCTGTGGTATTGCATATGAAATGGCCTCTGGAAATCTAGCTGATGCATCCATTATTGTTAACAAATACTGATTCCCACTTTTTGTTTGAGGTAGGGGACCTACGCAATTAATTAAGACACTTGTAAAAGGTTCCTCAAATGCTGGAATAGGTATTAAAGGTGCAGGGTTTATTACTGCCTGTGGTTTTTGGAATAGTTGACATATGGGACTAGATTGGGTTGGGATATCTGGTTGGCATGGATGGGTTGGACCGAAGGGTCTGTTTCCATGCTGTACATCTCTATTACTCTAATCACTACTGTGACAATACAATGCTTTAAGAGATGTGTTCTGTGCTGTTTCTCTTGCAGAGTTGTTTTTCACAATGGTACTGAAGTGTCTCCTCCCAGCAGACCATTTTTAAGTAGCTTTGGGTTTCTTCATGGGTGTTTTGTTTTCAGAGTAAGACAAAAGAATCATGAGTGGGCAGGGCCAGGCTCTCTCAGACCCAGAGGACTTTAGTATTGCTTTCAGTTGTTTGTTTAGTTAGTGGCTGGAATGGATGGCTAGAGTTTTCTTTGCTGCTAGATTGAAGACTTAGACATCACAAGGAGCAGGTTCTTTATTTCAGTGTTTCTTTCTACTGGACTGGAGAGAGGCAGCATGTGCAAATAATCACTGTTTTACTGCATTGCATTTTGCCAGAGCATGTGTTTATGGGATGCTGCCTACAGTGGAATAGTTGATGATTAGTGATGAAATAATGTATTGTCTTTTTAAGTATGTCAATGGAGTAAAGTGTACCAATTTGTTGTTTTGATGGTATTCATAGACTCATAGAGATGTACAGCATGGAAACAGACCCTTCAGTCCAACCAGTCCATGCCAACCAGATATCCCGACCCAATCTAGTCCCACCTGCCAGCACCCGGCCCATATCCATCCAAACCCTTCCTATTTATAACCTATCCAGATGCCTTTTAAATACTGTAATTGTACCAGCCTCCACCACTACTTCTGGCAGCGCATTCCATACACGTACCACCCTTTGGTGGACCAATCAAATCATATCTGGAACACAACACCTTTCGCTTACCTTTACATTAAAATACAAGTTAGAGTATAAGCTTTCTCTGATATATTTTGGGGGAGGCTGGTCTGATCTCTACACTATTTAACCCTTAGATCTCAGGGTTATAAGACTAGATTACATAATCACTCATTGTAGCTTAACCCCTATATTCTAGGTATTATTCTAGTAGCTCTACACTGATTTGCCTCCAAGAACAACATATCCTTCCTGAAATATGATACCCAGAACTGTTTACATTTATCTCAGATGCTGTTCAGCCAGAGGTTTATCAAACTGAAAGATGAATTCTAACCCATGTTCTATAGCTCCATTAGCCCCTTTTATTATTTCTGTCCCTGTTATGACATTTTAGAAATCTGCATACTTAGACTCTCATGTCTCTTTAGGCTTCCAATCTTTTCAGTTTCTCTCCATTTTGAAATTAGCCAGTTCTGTCCATTTTAAGTAGAAAATGGATGACCTCACATTTGCCAACACCAAACTCCATTTCCATGCAGTTTGCCCATTCAGTTAGTCTGTCAATATTACTTGGTAATTTTATGCTATCATCTACACTGCTTCCAAATGTATCTACCTATATGCTATCACCAAATTTGGATATGTAGCTTTTGATGCCATCTTTAAAGTCATCAGTGAAGTCAGTGAACTTAAGACACAAACACAAACTTTGTCTATTGAAACACTTTTATATGGAAAAATAGAATCACTACACACCAAATAGTAAAATTAATGGGTTATAAGAATAAAGGACTACAAAGGGATACAAATGATCAGATCATTAATTGCAGAATTACTGTTGAGAAAAGCAATTCAAAATGCTATTAAAAGGTTAAGATTTATTTTCAAATCTTTCCTCAAGGGAAAATTAAAAAGGCACTTCAGAACCACTGTCAATTGACTTCTTAATATTTTCACTTATGAGAGAGAATGCAAGACAAGGGACAATTTAAGATAGTAAATGTAGCAGGGAAATAAGAAAGCGATTCTTTACTCAGAATGGTAAGAAGGTGGAACTTGCTACTACAGGAAGACTTTGAGGCAAACAGCTTTGTTGTTTTCTAAAGGTAGTTACATAAGATCATGAGAGAGAACGGATTAGAAAAATATGTTGAAAAATTTAGGTGGGTAGATGGAATAATTTGGGACTTGTGAAACATACCAATGGCACAAATTAATTGGGGAAAATTACTTTTTCTGTACTGGACAATTCTATGTCATGCCTACTGTTTATTGTGTCATCTTACTTAATGTCAGCCCCAAATTTAGGTGTATGGTTCTCTATTCCCCCTTAAGTCATTTATAAATATAGTGAAAAATGGTGTCCCAGGACAGATTCCTGAAGGGATATCAGTCATCGTACCTTACAGCTTAGTCTATTAATCCATTATCTCCACTGTCTGCTTCAACTTAACCAGTTATATATCCAAGCTAATAGACTGTCTGCATTTTGAAAGTATTGAAGCTTTGGGGCAGGGATTTTTGTATAAGGGAGGTTTACAAGAGCAATTATGAAGATGTGAACTGGATATAAATTCTATTAGCATATTGTACTCCTCTTGATAGTGTTACAAGAACAGCTTTGAAAAGCTTAAAAACACAGACCATGGAATAAGAAATAAGAATAAGAATTTTTTCATCAGCAAGTGTTAAGGAATAGGTTGAGTAATAGTTTCCACTTCAAATACAAGGTTTTCAAAAGAAGTCATTTTGGGCATTGTACTTTTTAATTGGCACAAACTGTTTATAAACAGGAAATGTGTGGTAATAGTCAAAGTGTGGTGCTGTAAAGCACAGCTGGTCAGGCAGCATCCGAAGAGCAGGAGAGTCGACATTTCCAGCTTGAGCTGTTCATGAGCTGATGAAGAGCTCATCCTTGAAGTGTTGACTCTCCTACTCTTCGTACGCTGTCTAACCAGCTGTGCTTTTTCAGCATTACATGTTTCAATTCTGATCTGCAGCATCTGCAGTCCTCACTTTCTCCTAATGTGTGGTAACACTTGTGCTGCCGTACTCTTGGCCAGGAATGGAATTATCCACGATGTGAGAGAGCAGGAAAGGGAAAAGAAACAACAGGAAGTGGAGATGCCAATTTAACCCTTCCCCTGTTGTGGAGCCATTTGTGGTATGGGGCTGGAAAGGTCACCTTGGAGTGAGATTATGTCAGGTCAGAGTTATATGGAGTGGGAAAGGGACTGATACTAGTTAGTCTCTATCTCTGTAACCACAAACAGCCTTATAATGCTCCAACATATCTATCTTCCTGTAACTTTGGCTTCCTGTGCTTCACCTACTTCCTTCACCTCATTATCATGGTGTCCAAATCTGGAATTTCAGACTGTTTTTTTCCTGAATTGCAACCAGAATATAACAAGGGGCTGGGTTTTATGTTCACCAGCCAATTGAATTGAAGGAGTTGGGCTGTGTAACATCAGTTGCGTGGCCTTCCAGCCACTTGGCCCCATGGACTGACTGGAAGCACCTTCTCAAAAATCATCCTTCACATTTAAACCTCTCGCCAGCTCTTAAATCTGGCTCCTCAATTGCAGAGAACCTTGACCCCAAACTTACCATCTGAACTTTTCAGTGTGGTGGGACTGCCTGAAGACCCAGCGGTAGCCACTGCTGCCAGATAGCATTGCCAGCTTTTGACCATTCAAATAGCTAACAGCTCTCTAACATGGGATCTCCTCTTAAGAAAGGACAGAAATTTTGCATTGAATCAATTAATGCATGGATGCCCAGTAAAATCCAAAGTATATGTTAATAATTTTAATTCAATGTATTCCTTGTATTCCCTCCACTTTGCAAAATGTATGAGTTTAATTGCACTCAACTGGAAATGCATATCACTGGGTTTAATTAGGAAGATCACTGTCAACTGTTTGTTAGTCTTTGCTGAAAAGACAGGCACAATGAATATCTGATCATTATTACATTGCTGTTTATGGGGACTTACTGAGTGCAAATGGGCTGTTGGATGACCTACATTAATTACAATAGCACATCCATGTCAAAAATGCTTAATTGACTCTAAAGGGTGTTGGAATAGCATAAGCCTATGCAAGATAATGCTTGCATTTATATATACTTTTGGAAAACTGCATCCAATTCTGGTCACTCTGCTATAGGAAGGATGTTGTGAAACTTGGAAGGGTTCAGAAAAGATTTACAAGGTTGTTACCAGGGTTGGAGGGTTTGAGCTGTGGGGAGAGGCTGAATAGGCTGGGGTTGTATTCCCTGGAGTGTCGGAGGCTGAGGGGGTGACCTTATAGGGGTTTATAAAATCATGAGGGGCATGGAGAGGGTGAATAGCCAAGGTCTTTTTCAAATGGTAGGCGAGTCCAAAACTGGAGGCAAAGGTTTAAGGTGAAAGGGGTAAGAATTAAAAGGGATCAAAGGGACAATGTTTTCACGCAGAGGGTGGTGTGTGTATGGAATGAACAGCCAGAGGAAGGGGTGGAGGTTGGTACAATTACAACATTTAAAAGGCATCTGGATGGGTATATGAATAGGAAGGGTTTGGAGGGATATGGGCCAAATGCTGACAAATGGCACTAAAGTATTTTAGGATATCTGGTCGGCATGGACGAGTTGGACCGAACATCTCTATGACTCAACCTCTGACTCAATGTTTAACACAGTTTCCCATTTATTCTAAGCTCAATGCTATTTTTCATATATACATTGGACCACTTTTAAGAATTATTGTCAATACTTCATATCATCCTAAATAACTTCTTAAACTTAATACAGCACAATCCATATAACAAAAAGTCACATTTCTAGAAGTAAATTTATTTTCATGCATTACTGAATTATATACAAAGTAATTAAAAATCTATAGGAATAAAACAAAGGAAACAGTAGTTGTGAAACGTAAAGTACTTGTATAAAACATTCTGTATATATAAACTTTGCACATCTGATCAAATAACTATAAAATATCACATTTTTTAAAAAGTTGTATTATTTAATTGCGTTCATTTTATAATTTTCAAGGTTTTTAACTACCAATCCAGGATAACCTCAGTGATGGGAAAGCTTTTAGTACTGACAGTGGAGGAAAGCATTAACACTCACTCAAATGTGGATTACTTGAGAAAATTCAGCATATAATTGTTGAATCTTATTAGAATTATTTGATGAGATAACAGAAGTAGTTGATGAAGTTGAAATGGTTGATTTAGTGCAAATGGATTTAAAAACATTTGATAAAGTGCAATAGACATATTGGCAAAGCTGAAGCCTGTGGAATAAAATGGATAGTGACAGCAAGAATATGAAGTTGACTCAGTGACAGAATACTGTTTGTCAGGCTGTTGAAAGGTATACCTTAATGTCTTTTAGGATCAGTGCTACAACCACTGCCATATTAATCACTTAGGATAGGGTGTGCATGGCATAATTTCAAAATTAGCAGATGACAAAAAAAAATTCAAGTGTGTAGAATTGAGAAGAGGAGATTTCAAGATGCACACAGGCTGACGGAATGAATGGACAAGTGCCAGATGAATTTTCAGACAGCCAAGTATTAACTAATATGCTTCAGTGGGAAGGATGGAGACAGACAGCCTGAAATAAAGAGCATTATGCTAAAGGGAATGCAGGAGCATCAAGTACATGTGACCAAATTATTGAAAATCAAGAGCAAATTGAAAAAGTAGTTGAAAAGGAATATGGGCTTCTAAGTTTTATAAATAGAGGCAAAGTGGCTCAATGCCACGTTCTCAAGAGTAATTAAGGGCAGGAATCAAATGCTGACCTTACAGTAACATCCATTCCCAACAAAAAAAATTTAAAATCCAAAAGCAAAGAGTAAATACTGAACTTTTATAGAGCATTGTTCCACCTTACCTGGAGCATGGTGGCTGATTATGGGTACTGTACTTTAGGAAGAACATCAAGGATTTATGATTTGGAGATGCCAGTGTTGGACTGGGGTGTACAAAGTTAAAAATCACACAACACCAGGTTATAGTCCAACAGGTTTAATTGGAAGCACACTAGCTTTCGGAGCGACGCTGCTTCATCAGGTGATAGTGGAGGGCTCGATCCTAACACAGAATTTATAGCAAAAATTTACAGTGTGATGTAACTGAAATTATACATTGAAAAATTGATTGTCTGTTAAGCCTTTCATCTGTTAGAATACAATGATAGTTTCACTTCTTTCATGTGTAAATCACAAAACTTTTTTTTAAAGTTGCATTCTCTGGTTAGCTGTTAACAATGGTGATAGCTAGACAATATGTTTAAGGTGTTGGCCCCCTGTGTTCTCTGTCTATGCCATGATGTTTAGATTGATTCTAATATAAAAAGTGAGATAACGGAGTTTTACATAAATTCATGCAGTTTTTGAGCTCAGAGTTCTACATGAATGCATGCAGTTTTTGAGCAAAGTACAATGTAACTCTGCAAGTACAAATTCACCCCACAAAATATATGTGTGCATGTGGGTCTTTGTCTGTGTGTGTGTGTCTGTGTCTGGGATGGGGTTGTGAGTGTGAGAAAGTGTGTATGTGTGTAGTGAGTGCAGAGTGTCTTAAGTCTGTGAGGGGGTGCATGTGTGAGTGTGGGAGTGTGTGTGTCTATAAGGGTGTGTGTGGGTGACTGTGTGCGCGTCTGTGTGTAGCTGTGTCTGTGTGTATGTGAGAGTGTGTGTGTGTAGGAATATCTGTGTGTATGTGTAGTGTAATGGTGATCACCTGTAATGTGACATGAACCCAAGGTCCCGGTTGAGGCCCTCCCTATGGGTACCGAACTTAGCTATCAGCCTTTGCTCAGCCACTTTTCTCTGCTGCCTGTCCCGAAGTCCACCTTGGAGGATGGTCACCCGAAGGTCCAAGGCTGAATGTCCTGGACCACTGAAGTGTTCCCCAACTGGGAGGGAACCCTCCTGTCTGTTGATTGTTGTGCGGTGCCCATTCATCCGTTGTCGTAGCCTTTGCTACGGACCTTCGGGTGACCATCCTCCAACATAGGAGTTCTTTAATTAACATAGGACATGGGGAAATCATATATTTCCCCATGTCCTATGTTAATTAAAGAACTCTAATATCTAGCCTCAGTACCCTTCCTGATAACCTGGATCATCTTGTAATTACTGTCTAGGTCTGCCCTAAATATTCTTCACTTACTGCTGAATCTGTTCAACTTATTGCTGTCCTTTAATGTCCTTTCCTTGGCTTATTTTCTCTTGTCCTTTTTAAGTCTCTTGTTACAAAGATTTTTATTTAAAAATCTTTTAAATATTTTTCTCTAAAATTGTCTTCCATGTTTTCAAGTTGTCCACAGCTTCACTCAACCAGAGCCCTGTAAACGTTTCTGGAAATGCAACCCTTTAAAATCCTTAATTCTGACCTTCTGCACCTCTCCAATTATCTTTGCTCCACCTTTGGGAACTATACTGAGTTCTTGAATTCCCTCTGTAAATCTCTTCAGCTCTGTACCTCTTTAGGATATTCTGTAAAATATTAACTCTTTGAGCAATTTGTCCCAATACCTCCTGTGGCTGGGTCTCAATGTTTTCTTTGAAGTAACTTAAATGTTGTCTGATATTTTACCTATTAAGTTCACTATATAAACACATGTTAAGTTTACTAACATAACCTTCCATGACTCCTTGCCACATTTTTTCAAGTGCTAATCATCTTGATTGCCTCAGAAAAAAACTCGACTTTCACAGCAACTGGGACAAATTAAACATTAAAATGAAGGACAATGCATTGTAATGGCCATTATGGTTTGGTAGAGACCGGGAAAAGTGAGAATGCATTCAGAGAACACGGGGGAGGAGAATTTGAGTGGAGGGCAAAGAAAGGGGTACAAGACAAGAATGCATGACAGTGGAAAATGGATCAGCATGGAGAGCAAAATGGAAGTGAAAGAGGAGGCAGAATGAGTGGTATTTGGTAAGAATGCAAATAATAGTATGAAGGGAGATAGAACAAAAGGAGCATAATGCAATCAGAACAAAGGGAAAGTCAGTGGCATTGAAGGGGGAGGTAAATAAATATGGAGAGGTTATGTTAAAGCCTCTATATGAGTCTGGAAGGGACAGATTTTCTTTAATAATCAGGACATGAGATTTCAATATTGGAGAGTGACTGTTGAAGTGATTTCATAATCAGTGATTTGATTGAAATCAAAATCATCATTTTGTTTTTTTACTTTTAGAAGGAAAAACACTATTTATTGTTAAATATCAAAGTATCAAAAAAAATCATTTTTAAATTATAATGTCCACCACAACATGCGCTGGGCTTCTCACTAATTCCATTCCTACAGCATTTTGAATTACTCTTCAGGTGTTTTAGTAGTTTTGGATTATATCTCCTCCATTCAGTTGAAGCCATGCTTTGTATCTTTATCTTTTAATGTTTACCACGTTTTTTTCCAGATCACAGCCCTCTTGAAGGAAGCGGCTGATATGTTCTTGCCAGTGTTGTTGTTGGTAATTGTAGGTGTAGCAAATGCAATGATTCTGGTCTGCAAGGATCAAAATCGAAGCAGCAAGTCTGGTTACGATTGGATAGAAGTGTCCAGGGAATGGAGAGGTTTTCCAGAGTTTCTCTTGATTACATTGAGAACTAAGAATTGCTCAGACAAAACGTCCAAGCAGCAGATTTAATGAGTTGTTTTTGAGACTGTGATAGATTGTGGAACGCACATACGTTCAATCAGCCAAATAAATTTCTGATCTTTGCAAGTCAAAGTTCTGAATATTTGTATGTATAATTATTTTATAAGCTGTGGTGCAGAAATTCTTTGGAGTGAATGTAGCCATACATTTCAATTCCAAGGCAATTCTTTTCAAAGTGGTTTGTTAAAATGATCAGGTCATTACTATCTTGATGGTTAGTCAAAGCCATATAATCACTGTGGTGATGGTTCAGCCAATGTCGTTTCACAACTGGGTTTATTTTAATGGAACAAAATAATGAAAATACTTACAAACTTGTAATGTTATCTCCTCGTAATGCGGTTCTTAAATTAAACCAGAAGATTTGCTGTTCCACTTCATCCTGAGGCCATTCCAAGTAGGTTTTTGTATTCATCAGTTTCCTTAGCTTGCAGAATCTTTGAGGAATGGTTTCCTTTGGAATCATCTCTAACAGAACAAGGATGGCTGTATCATCGTTTTCATCAAATAGACGGAAATGAGTATAGTCAAGCTCATACTTGCACCACTCACTTTGGACAAAGTGTTGAGACAATACAAAGAGGGTTTTCCTGCTTTTCTCAATGGACTCAATAATATTATCCATTATCCACTTGCCTGGGATGAAATCACGCTTATGAAGGCAGAGTGTCAGTGGTGGATGAGCACTTTCTAACTCTCTTACCAGTAAGTTCTCCACCCATTCTGAGTCCATCTCACTATAAGAGACAAATGCATCATAACAAATGATATTCTTCCTCACTTTCTTTGGTTTCCTCTTTGCCTTTAGCCAGGCCCATGTCATTTGGATATACCAGAACACGTGATATTTGTAGCACATCACCACTGCAATGGTTACTGCTGAAATTGTGCCAACACACAGTAAGGCTAGGGACAATGTTTTGTGACAATCAAAAAAAGAGCGCTTAGTGTTTTGTACCACCTTTCCCCTGAGAATTAAAGGTGAATCACAAATGTAATTTTCTGCTCGGTCCAACAGTTGCACTGTTATGGCGTTATTCATATAGAACAGGAATTCACATGAACAAATGTAATTATTCTTTCCAGCTTCTAAAAATTTAAGTTTATGAAATGTCTTGATTGCTTCAGCTGTCAGAGAAGTGAGCTTATTCCTGCTGATCTTCAGAATTTCCATCTTTGGTAAGTAGCCATCACCTGGTAAACCTTTCAATTTATTATTGGACAAATTTAATTCTTTGAGAGAAGGCAGATGAACAGCAAAACTGCTGATAATATTGTTACTTAAATCCAACACTTCAATATTTGGAGGGACACATTCTTTTACACTTTTGATATCACAGCTCGAAAGGTTTAGAAATTGTAGCTTTTCAGACCATTTGCATGAAGTCTTTATGTCACTGAATCTATTCTGGCTCAAATCTAAATAGATAAGTTTAGAAAGTTTAGTGAATTTTGGGCTTGTTCTATCCAAGGACCTGAAATGATTTTTTCTCAGAATAAGATAACGCAGTGAAGGCCAAGCTCCTGAACAGAGAGTTTCTTTTAAACTCCTATCATTTAACAAATTGTCTGTTAAATCAAGGTACTCCATATTATTTAACTGTTTGGATACAGTGCAAGGCATCAGGAACATTGTTAGTTTTGTAAATGTAGCATTTTTAACAAATTTAAATAGACCACTAATATTTGAAAGGTCATGGAATAAATAGAAGTGTCTAATGGATATATTACTTAATATTACTGTATTTAGAGAATTATTTTTTATATTGTCTATTCTCTCCCATTTCCCGACTCCTGAAAGTTTACTGTCTAGCACTACTAGTTCAGATAATTTTGTGCTCGCCATTGAATTTATAAAATTAATCACAGCATTTTCAGTCAGAAAAGTATTTCTGAGAGTGAATTTTCTCAGAGACGAATTGTGTATTGATAAAAATGGCTGCTTGTCTGCTTTGTCTGGAAATACTAAGTTTCTTAGCTCCATGTGGGTAGTGGATCCTGATAAATCGACAAACATCTGCTGAGCTTGACTTGGTTCATTCAGGATTGTATAAGGCAGCCTTAAGCTAGCATGACTTATACTTCTGAATGAACTGAAGCTCCCATTCTCATACATCAGTAATTTATCTGCTGTTACAATAAACTCATCCAGATGTGTAACTCCTACAAAGTCATCTTCCTTTAGAAGAGAGAGAGAAGGATTGCCAAATTCTAGCCATCTGAGTTTTAACAGATTTGAGAAAATTCTTCCTGATCCCAAATCTGTGTAATTATTTCCTAAAATGTTAAGGTATTGTAATTTGGAAAGATGTTTAAACCAATGCGGTGACAGGTGTGTCAGAAGGTTATTCGACAAGTCAAGGTACTCCAGATCTGTGTTACACTGAAATGCCTGCTCAGTAATAGACCGGATTCGATTTGATTGCAATACAAGTCTTTTGAGTTTCACATATATTATGAAATCGGTGTCCATAATCTGTGAGATTTTGTTGTGAGACAGATCAAACTCCAGTACATTTTCCAATACACATGGAACTTTCTGTAGCTTCATCGATGAATAGTTGCAGAAGTTGTCAGGGTTGCATTTCTGACAGGCATCAAATGGATCAGTGTTTTCTTCTAAGAAAGCTGTATGTACAAAAATACACTCAACAAGCAGGATCCACAGTGAGGGAGAACTCATTGCTCTTCAGGACTTTCTGAAATGAACAAGATTTAAAAATACTAATGTAGCGTATAGCTGAAAGTTTTCATTTTTTTCTAGAATGCAACTAATGTATTGCAAATTCAGAACTGTAGAATTAGATATGGTACAGAATGAAAAAGTTCAATGGAAATGATAAATTAAGTATTCAACTTTCTCAAATCTCAGTCATGACACAAAGTTTGATCTACTATGAAATGGCTTTCCCAAATTATTAAATTGTAATTAAAATCATACCAGTGTAATCCTTTCATATATAAGGGGTAGAATTTTAACTCTGGCATTGACAAATTGACCATATAACCAGCACCGTGTGCCACTTCTGTTTTCTTGTCCTTTTGCCATTTCTCACATTGTTTCTAAGTAAATAATTGACAGTGTTCATGGGAGCCGTATGAGATTTAGTGGGAGGTGAAACCTGCTCTCAGTTGCAGCCATGGTGCAACTACAGGCAAATTACTAACAGCCTTCGGTTCAAACAGGGAGACTCTGTGTTTTGAGTACACTTTCTTGTTCCCAAATCCCTGTGCCCATCGTCCATTAGGCTTTTCCTGGATGGCTCCATCTTGACCAGCCTTCCCTTCGACTGCAGCCGAAGTTACAGGAAAATTGGGTGTATGTGACGCATACAGAAATGTCTCAGCAATTGAAACGAATGAGGAAGGAGGACAATACTTGTTTGTCCCTGGATTTCAGCCATGATGAGCAATAAGCTTTCCAATTACTTTGGTCACAATGAAAACTCTACCAACCATGCCTCAGTGTTTGGCCTTTTCCTCTTCCATAGCTTGATGCCTGAGACTTGAGTTTATACAACACTGCGCCCCTCCCCCACCCACCTCACTTTTGCTGTTTCCAAACCTCTTCTCCTGCTTCTATGGTGCCACGCAGTTCAGCAGGAAAAAAGACTGACCACAAAAAACAGTTGCACAAAGCCATAAGCTTGCCTTTAAGCGAACATACCGCAAGATTCTCATGCACCACTGACTTTATGTTGACAGTAGGGTGTAATTTTAAGAAGTTCCACACATCAATAAACATTATTTTTGAAATTATGGATCCACCCCACAGGCCTGAGATACCATAGGAATGTTGCTGACTTAATCTCAGCAATTCAACTGCCATAGGGAAATCAAAATTCCAGCTTCTACCCAATTCAGTCACTCTGCGTGCAAAATATCCACTCTTACAGGCCCCAAAAAAACATCCACACCCACCTGCCCATGATGTGTGTGATTGTAGCAATAAATATCGATGAAAAATTATCAAACAATCAGCTGTCATCCTGGTCTGTTAGGGTCTTCAAATCAGTTACTTGGCCAGCGTTAACATTGAAACTTTTGTGAATGAATTATAAAAATGTGATTTTTGAAGGAAGTTCTGATGCTAACAAAGTTTTAACAGTGAAATCTGTTCTGCTTTGGATTAGTAAAAAGCAATACCATGCATTTTAATTAGCAGGACTTGCAGCAATTTATTTTATTGCAAATTGACTCAGTTAACTATGTATTCAGTACATAACTGAGTCTATATGTGTCTTTTTGTGACACTAGGGGACAGCCCCTGCAACGTGAACAGAAAACTTGTAGCAGTAGATCAAGCAACACTTGTAAGTAACTAAGTTTTCTGTTTCATTGTCAAATACCCCAGCTATCTCACAAATGGAAGGACCATGCTGTGGGTCTGAAGAAACTCATTCAGTTCCAGAGAAGTTCGTATTGGCATTGTTGCTATTCCCTGTATCAGTGAGCTGTGAAAAGGCACTGGAACAACGTAGTTTTTTTAAAATTCATTTCACAGGGATGTGGGTATCACTGTCAATGTCAGTATTTATTGCCCATTGAGAGTTGTCCTTCAGTGGGTGGGTGTGAGTTGCCTTCTTGAACCTGTGAACTCAATGTGGTGTAGGTAAACCTGCAGTGCTGTTAGGATAGAAGTTCCAAGATTTTGATCCAGTTTCAGTAAAGGAATGGTGATATGGTTCCAAATCAGGGTTGTGCATGGCTTAGAACGGAGCTTACTGGTGGTGGTATTCCCATGTATGTTCTCCGAGATAGCGGATTGTAGACTTGGAGAGTGTTTCTAAAGGAACCTCTGACACTGAGTATCTTTTTAATGGTACACACTGCTGCTCCTGTGTGCATATGATGGAGGGATTACATGTTGAAGGTGGTGAATGGGGTGCCAATGAAGTAGCTGCTTTGACTGGATAGTGTCAAGGTCTTTGAGTGCCTTTGGAGCTACACTCATCCAGATACAGAGTGAGTGTTCCATCACACTGCTGACTTGTGCCTTTTCAATATAGACAGGCACTGGAATGACAGAAGGTGAGTTACACATTGCAACATTCCTAGCCTCTGGCTGTTTCTGTAGACACAATATTTATATTTTGGATGTAGGTTTGCTGGCTGAGCTGAAGGGTTAATTTCCAGATGTTTCATTACCTTACTAGGTAACATCTTCAGTGGACCTCCTGCGAAGCAATGCTGAAGATTCCTGTTTTCTATTTATATGTTTGGGTTTCTTTGGGTTGATGATATCATTTCCTGTGGAACAGGAAGTGACTTCACCACAGGAAATAACATCACCAACCCAAAGAAACCCAAACATATAAATAGAAAGCAGGCATTTTCAGTATTGCTTCGCATGAGGTTTACTGAAGATGTTACCTAGTAAGGTAATGAAACGTCTGGAAATGAACCTTTCAGCTCAGTGAACAAACCTATATCCAACACCTTAACCTGAGCTACAAATCTTCTCAAAACTCGCTAACAATATTTATATGCATGGTCCTGTGTAGTTTCACATCAAAACAAACTCCTGGGCTTTAGTGGAGATTTCAGCAATGGTAATTTCATCAAAGAATAAGTGAAAAAAGTTGAATTCTCTATTTTGGAGATGGTCATTTCCTGGCACTTGTTTAGTGTGAATGTTAATGCCACTTATCAGCCCAAGCCTGAACATTGTGCAGGTCTTGTTACATATGGACTCCTTCGGTATCAGAGGAGTTGGAAATGGTGCTGAACGTTGTGCAATCATCAGCGAACATTCTTGCTTTGATTTTATTGTGGAAGGAAGGTCTTTGATGAAGAATCTGAAGATGGTTGAGTCTAGGAATTACACTGAGGAACTCCGGTAATGATGTCCTGTGCTGAGATGATTGACCTCCAACAACCCTAACAGCCTTTGTTTAATTCCAATCAGCAGAGGTGTTTTTCACCAATTCCATGACTCCAGTTTTGTGAGGGTTCCTTGATGCCATACACAGTCAATTGTATTGCCAAGGGCATTTTGCACTCACATCTCCTCTGGAGTTCAGCTCTTTTGTCCATGTTTGGACCGAGCTGTACTGAGGTCAGGAGACAAGTAGGCAGAACTGAGTATCAGTGAGCAGATAATTGTTGAGTAAGTGTAACTTGATAACGTTATTGATCACCCTTCCTAGATTGATAGATCAGGTTGGATTGAACGTTTTTTTGTGGGACATATCTGGGAAATTTTCCACATTGTCAGATAGGAGTCAGGGTTGTAGCTTTACTGGAACAGCTTGATTAAGTGCAGCAAGTTCGGGAGCACCAGTTTTGTCAGCAGTATTGTCAGAATGCTGACAGGACCCTTAGCCTTTGCAGGATCCAGAGCCTTCAGCCATTTTTGGAAATTACATCGAGTGAATCTTATTGACTCAAAGCTGACCTCTGAATTTCTGGGACATCAGGAGGAATCTGAGATGGATCAAACTATTTGCACTTTTGGTTGAAGACACTTGCACTGATGTGCTGGGCTTACCCTCGTATTGGGACTTTGGCTTTTCCTGATATACATAAGAAATCTAGATCTTGGTGGGCAGGGGACATTAGCAAAGTTTGTGATGCCACAAAACTTGGGAGAATTCTAAACTGTGAGGAGGACCATGAAGAATTTCAAAAGGGCCTACTTTAAAATTGCTCATGGGATGTGGACACTGCTGACTAGGCCAGCATTAGGTAATGTAATGTCCATCCCTAATTACACAAAGGAGATTTAAGCATCAATCACATTGCTGTGTGATTTGCAGTCAGATGGAGGTCAGACCAAATACGGATGACTGATTTCCTTTTCTAAAGGACATTAGTAAAACCACACAGGTTTTCACAACAATCAACAGTGGTTACATAATTGCCTTTAGACCAACTTATTTTATTTCTGGGTTTTTCTTTCCATTGAATTCAAATTTCACCATCTCCATGGTAGAATTTGAGTCAATATCCCCAGAACTAGTCCATTGACACACCACTACGTCATGATTGGCTTGTTGGTAGAGTGAATGTCTAGGTGCCAAATGATATAAGAGAATTATGAAGTGATACACTTTAAAAGATGGTGTAAAATAAATGGTACTAATCTGAAGTGTGTGCAGGAGCAGAGAGACCTGAGTATACATATATATGAGTCATTAAATATGGTGGGACAGGGAAAGAGCTGTTGAGAATGTAAGGTTCACCTTCTTGAAAGAATATTATAGAGTCATAGAGATGTACAGCACCGAAACAGACCCTTCGGTCCAACCCGACCATGCTGACCAGATATTCCAACCCAATCTAGTCCCATCTGTCAGCACCCAGCCCATATCCCTCCAAACCCTTCCTATTCATATACCCATCCAGATGCCTTTTAACTGTTGCAATTGTACCAGCCTCCATCACTTCCTCTGGCAGCTCGTTCCATACACATACCACCCTCTTCATGAAAAAGTTGCCCCTTAGGTCTCTTTTATATCTTTCCCCTCTCACCATAAACCAATGACCTCTAGTTCTGGATTCCACGACCCCAGGGAAAAGACTTTGTCTATTTATCCTGTCCATGCCCTCATGATTTTATAAACCTCGATTAGGTCACCCCTCAGCCTCCAACGCTCCAGGGAAAACAGCCCCAGCCTATTCAACCTCTCCTTATCGCTCAAATCCTCCAATCCTGGCAACATCCCTGTAAATCTTTTTTGAACCCTTTCAAGATTCACAACATCCTCCCAATAGGAAGGAGACCAGAATTGCATGCAATATTCTAAAAGTGGCCTAACCAGTGACCTGTACAGCCGCAATATGACGTCCCAACTCCTGTACTCAATACTCTGACCAATAAAGGAAAACATACCAAATATTGCTTTCACTATCCTATCTACCTGCAACTCCACTTTCAAGGAGTTATGAACCTGCACGCCAAGGTCTCTTTGTTCAGCAACACTCCCGAGAATCTTAACATCAAGTGTATAAGTCCTGCTAAGATTTGCTTTCCCAAAATGCAGCACCTCGCATTTATCTAAATTAAACTCTGTCTACCACCTATCAGCCCATTGGCCCATCTGATCAAGATCCTGTTGTAATCTGTGGTAAACTTCTTCGCTGTCCACTACACCTCTAATTTTGTATCATCTGCAAATTTACTAACTATACCTCTTATGCTCACATCCAAATCATTTATATAAATGACAAAAAGTAGTGGACCCAGCACCGATCCTTGTGGCACTCCACTGGTCACAGGCCTCCAGTCTGAAAAACAACCCTCCACCATCACCCTCTGTCTTCTACCTTTGAGCCAGTTCTGTATCCAAATGGCTAGTTCTCCCTGTATTCTGTGAGATCTAACCTTGCTAACCAGTTCAAAGTTTGTGCGAAGATTTGTAGCACGGGTGCTCACAGGCTGTCTTCCTGTTTGTCCTATATAGTGTTTAGTGCAGTCCTTGCATGGTATTTTGTACACTACATTCGTCTTGCTCATGTTGGGTATCGGGTCCTTCGTTCTGGTGAGTTGTTGTCTGAGCGTGGCTGTTGGTTTGTGTGCCGTTATGAGACAACTCACCAGAACGAAGGACCCGATACCCAACATAAGCAAGACGAATGTAGTGTACAAAATACCATGCAAGGACTGCACTAAGCACTATATAGGACAAACAGGAAGACAGCTAACAATCTGCATACATGAACATCAACTAGCCACGAAACGACATGACCAGCTATCCTTAGTAGCCATACACGCAGACAACAAGCAACATGAATTCGACTGGGACAACACTACTATCATAGGGCAAGCCAGACAGAGAACAGCCAGGGAATTCCTAGAGGCATGGCATTCATCCACAAACTCCATCAACAAACACATCGACCTGGACCCAATATACCAACCACTACAGCGGACAGCTGAAACTGACAACCGGAAGCGGCAGGGACAGACCATTATAAACACCGGAGGAAACATCAAAGAAGCGCTTCGCAGGAGGCTCCCAAGCACTGATGATGTCGCCTAGCCAGGGGACGAAACGTTTGCAACAAAAACTTGCTAACCAAGTCCTATGGGGAACCTTGTCGAACACCTTACTGAAGTCCATATAGATCACGTCAACCATCAATCCTCTTTGTTACTTCTTCGAAAAACTCAATCAAGTTTATGAGATATGATTTCCCATGCACAAGGCCATGCTGACTATCCCTAATTAGTCCTTCCCTTTCCAAATACATGTACATACTGTCCCTTAGGATTCCCTCCAACAATTAGAGGGTGGTACATGTATGGAATGAGCTACCAGGGAAAGTAGTGGAGGTTAGTACATTTGCATGATTTAAAAGGCACCTAGATGGGTATATGTATAGGAAGGGTGTAGGGGGATATGGGCCAAATGCAGGCAAATGGGACTGGAATAGCTTAAGATATCTGGTCAGCATGGACGGGTTGAATTGAAGGGCGTCTATTTCCATGCTGTAGATGTCTATGAGCAAACTTGCCCACCACTGACGTCAGGCTCAATGGTCTATAGTTCCCTGGCTTGTCTTTATCACCCTTCTTAAACAGTGGCACCCTGTTAGCCAACCTCCAGTCTTCCGGCATCTCACCTGTGACTATCGATGATACAAATATCTCAGCAAGAGGCCCAGCAATCACTAGATGGGATTTTATGACAATTGAAAATGGTTTCATGGTCACTGTTAGACCAGCTTTTAATTCTAGATTTAGTTATTCAATTTAAAATTCCCCAATTACCATGGTGGGCTTTGAATCGATGTCTCCAGAGTACCAATAAGAATTGTTACCAGTGGAAAATTGAGGAATTGAATCTTTGTATTTCTGAAAGCAATCATTTACAAATTAACATACTGAAAAAGCAACTGAACAATTGCCTCTAACAATTTTTTAGTTTTGATTTCTTGATTTTCCTCCGTTGCTCATGTTAGTTTCAACAGCCAATATTTATGGGTTGGTTTTTGTGAAGGCTTATAACCAAAGTATCACATGTCACTGCCCAGCGGTTAGACAGTCTTTGCATGTTCAGGTTTTTGAAATGTTTGCACCAAAGTAGCTGAAAGTGTAAACTGACAATAGGGAAACAAATAGCATTGTGGATATGTTACCGGACCAGAACATCAGACTAACAGTCATGGGTTCAACCCCACCATGGCTGATGGTGTAATTAATTCCAGATATTTATTGAATTCTAAATGCTAATCTAATGGAGATCATGTCAATTGTTAAAAACCCAATGGTTCACTGTTGTCCTTATCTCGTCTGGCCCACATGTGACTCCATACCCACAGCAATGTGGTTGACTCTTTAAACTGTCCTCTGGGCATGACATGGAAGTATTGGATTGGGGTGGGCAAAGTAAGAAGTCACATGACACCAGGTTATAGTCCAACACGTTTATTTCAAATCAAAAGCTTTCATAGCTTCCATCATCTGGACAAAGGAGCAGCATGCTGAAAGCTTGTGATTTCAAAAACGTGTTGGGTTATAACCTGGTGTCGTGTGACCTCTGACTTTGTCCTCTAGGCAATTAGGGATGGGCAATAAATGCTGCCCCAGCTAGCAATGCCCTTGGCCCATGAATGATTTTTTTTTTCAAAATAATGCAGTGAAAGAACCAGGAAAACTTTAAACTGTGGTACAAATATCATTTCTTTTTACCTGATAACGTTAAAGGACTGGTAAGATGGAGGATTGAGAAGCATTGTAAATTAAGTCGGTGAATGTGGACATGTATTTGATTTAAATGGAAATGTATTTCATATTGGAATGTGGGACTTGCCACAAGGAATTCAATGATCTGGCCAAATTTCCTTATAGAAAGACACATATCTTTAGCTCTTTATTCTTTGATCATGCCCATGCAACCTTGCCTCAGAAGTAGCATTACTGAACCTTTGTCCCTCTAAGTTCTACATCTCTTTATATAAGAGCAATTGTACACTTCACTGTAAGTGCTTTTACTACTGTTTGCACACTCAGCATTTGGTACTGCTCTCAGATTTCCTTATCTTTCTCCCCCACACCTTTCCATTACTTTTTCTTGTAGTTAGTAGTGTATAGTTACATCTCTGCAGAATGTATTTTATATAATCACAATACTGTAGTTGTTACAGACATTTACATGATTTTGTTTTTAAGCTGGTTATAAACTATGGGAACAAATGCAAATGTAAGAGCAAAATGCTTGTGCTTCATATTTAACATTGCTCTCAAAATCACCAGCCAGTTTATAATCAACAGACTTCCCGGTGATTTATCTTATATCAGTCACAGCTCCTTCTACATTTTTCTTGGAATGGCACCCTGTTAATTGTAATGCCCGTGGATCATGGATGTTTCTCATTTTGTTAGAAGGCTTCCATTGCCTTTGTTAGGAGCGTGGGTGCCTATTTCAAGACCCATTCAAAGGCATGAGACTCTGTCTTGCCTGCTGCTGCTAGCTCACTTCTGCCCTGTTGAATTTTCATCAAATTGGTTGTGAAACATTTGACCAACATAATGAATTTTAGCAAGATCTGGACATAAAACCGGAAATTGCTGGAAAAGCTAATCAGGTCTGGCAACATCTGTGGAGATAAATAAGAATTAATATTTCGGATCCAGTGACCCTTCCTCAGAACATCTTCCTCAGAGTTTTGAGGAGGAGTCACTGGACCCAAAATGGCAACTCTGATTTCTCTCCACAGATGCTGCCGGACCTGCTGAGCTTTTACAGCCATTTATGTCTTTGCTTCTGATTTCCAACATCTGCTGGTTTTTGGTTTTTAAGAGCCAGACATGTCCTGGTTAACATGCGAGTTAATTAGATTAGTTTCCTGTAATTCCATTTCTGGAAATGCCTACAAAATGTTTACAAATTTTATAAATAATGCTTTAATAAATCCAATAGAAAATACATTTGGAGTGTTAATCTAAAATTAGAGCTGTAAGCAAAGATCGGGAATCGGTTTAGCTCAGTTGGCTGGATTGTTAGTTTGTAAAGCAGTGTGATGCCAACAGCATGGGTTCAATTCCCATCACTGGTTTGACGTTACCATGAAGGGCTCTCCTTCTCAATCTTCCCTCACCTGAGCTCTGGGACCCTCAGGTTAAGTCACCACCAGATGCTTCTGTCTAACAAGAGAGCAGCCCCTATGATCTGATGGGACAAGTAAAGATCTTTTTAAAAAAGACAATTATTGCAATATAAAATAAAATAACCTGTTAAAATCAATCTTAAAATTGATCTCTGAAAATTAAGTACAAGATTCAGGTTTATAAAGATTTAAGATCAAATATAATGTTCCTTAATGATGTTTGTATCTGTAAAATTGCACATGGCACAATGTACTATACTGTTCAAATAAAGAATGATAAAAATGTTACATTATATAGCAAATAATTGTATAACAGTTTGGAACATTATGTAAATTCGCCTACCAAATTATTGAAAGCTAGTCATTTTTTTCACACTGTCCGTTAAGATTGTGTAGCAGTATATTAAGTAACATTTCAATTTTCAGGTCAATATAGTCAACATTTCTTTAGACAGCTGCCTTTTATCTGTGAACCATGACAAAGTAGATGTTTTTTTTTTAACTTGCACTGATTCTTTTTGCCTCAACAATTATTTCATTACTTTTTAATGTCTACTTCCTAGACTCCTATTGATTCCCACATTCATTTAAAAACAGAAAGATGAAGTTACCAATTATTATTTAGTTTAGATGATACAGCTTTATTTTATCTTTTTCCTGTTTAAAAGAACATTTAACAGCTATTCTTACCAGGTGAGTCTTCAATGTTGTATTAGTCACAATCCTGTCTCACACAAATCCAACCAAATGGACATTTGCATCCCTTTGCATCTTTCATATTTTCTCCTCTTTAAGCAGAGATTTTGAGCTGATTCTGAAGCACATTGAACTGTATAAGCTGCCAAGTAAGAAATAGACAGGAAGCACATGTTATCTTAATTTACAGTAAGGCAATTTATAGAAGCAGATAGTCCCATATCTGCAGTAGATTATTATGTTTAAGCACTGGTATTGCTAACAAAAACAACTAATGTCTCTCTGTATTACTGCTTGAAAGGAGGAGTAGAGTGTTAGCAGAGGGTTACTTTTCAGGCTGGAGGCCTGTGGCCAGTGGTGTGCCACAAGGATCGGTGCTGGGTCCACTGCTTTTTGTCATTTATAGAAATGACTTTGATATATATATAGGGGGAATGGTGAGTAGGTTTGCAAATGATGCCAAAATTGGTGGAGTAGTGGGTTTTCTCAGAGTACAATGGCACCTGTGGGCCAAGGAGTGGCAGATGGCGTTTAATTGAGGTAAGTGCGAGGTGTTGCATTTTGGTAGGGCAAATCAGGGCAGGATTGTACATTTAATAGTGGGGCCCTGGGGACTGTTGCCAAGCAAAGAAACCTTGAGGTGCAATTTCAAAGTTCCTAAAGTTGGAGTTCCAGATAAACAGGGTAGTGAAGAAGGCATTTGGTCAGTGCATTGAGTATAGGAGTTGGGATGTCATATTGTGACTCTACTGGACATTGGTTCAGCTAATTTTGAAACACTGCATTCAATTCTGGTCTCCCTCCTATAGGACAGATGTTGTTAAACTTGAAAGAGCGCAGAACAGATTTACAAGAGTATTGCTGGGTTTAGACAGTTTGAGCTGCCGGGAGAGACTGAATAGGCTGGGGCTATTTTCCCTAGTGTATCAGAAACTGAGGGGTGAAAATCATGAAAGGCATGAATAGGACAAATAGCCAAGATACTTTCCCCAAAGTAGGGGAGTCCAAAACTAGAGGGCATAGGTTTAAAATGAGAGGAGAAAGATTTAAAAGGGACCTAAGGGACAACTTTTTCACACTGGGTGGTACGTAAATGAATGAGCTACTAGGGCAGGTGGTGGAGGCTAGTACAATTACAACATTTAAAAGGCATCTGGATGGGTATATGAATAGGAAGGGTTTAGAAAGATATGGCCCAAAAGCTGGCAAGTGGGACTATATTAATTTAGGATATCTGGAGGACATGGACGAGTTGGACCGAAGAGTCTGTTTCCATGCTGTATATCTCTATGACTGTTAACTATGAAGTCTTATACCTTCAAATTTTAATTATTGTTGAGTATTTAATTTTTTTCTTCTTCCTGATTTCTTTTTTTCACTTTCACTTTCTGTATATAATTTGCGATTAAAATATTCTAACTTTCATTTGTGGTTCAGATCCTGTCTGCAATTCTCTTTGGAGAGTTTGAACAGGGTGAAAGGTATCCATTTAAAATTAATAGAACTTTCAGAAGTTTTGGGAAGACTGCTCTAACTCTCCAACTTCACCTTTACTTCAAAATAAGATAGAGAAAGGGAGCGTTATAGCACAAGATTAGAGATGGGGCAAAAGTCAGGCTATTATGACTAGGTGAGAAGCTTTGAAACAGGTGTAGACTTTTCAGTTTCCTCAATTGGTCACAACATAGGTGTAAGTTCTGTTTCGCCTGAGGTTATACTTTTATTTATTTGATTTGTTTATTGTCACACGTATTTTGTTATAAATACAATGAAAAGTTTTGATTAGTGTTGCTGCAGTCTGGCGCCATCTTAAAACACAGAAAATAAACCAAATCATAGAATTTAAAGGCAGAAAAGTTTGGAAACAGTTCAACTTTACTTGACTTTTTGTTAAGTGCTCAACCATGGGCTTTTCTCCAATCAAACGTATTTAACGATTTTTGCTGTATCCAGCTAAAGACCAATCAGAAGGTTTCCTTGATTTGAAAAACAACAATCTTAGTACCTGCTAACCGGAGGAAGATTAAAAGGATGTGAGCTTAATCACTAGGCCTTCGTGCAGTCATAGAGATGTACAGCATGGAAACAGACACTTCAGCCCAACCTGTCCATGCCGACCAGATATCCTAACCCAATCTAGTCCCACCTGCCAGCACCCGGCCCATATCCCTCCAAACCCTTCCTATTCATATACCCATCCAGATGCCTTTTAAATGTTGCAATCGTACCAGCCTCCACCACTTCCTCTGGCAGCTCATTCCATACACGTACCACCCTCTGCATGAAAAAGTTGCCCCTTAGGTCTCTTTTATATCTTTCCCCCCTCACCCTAAACCTATGCCCTCTAGTTCTGGACTCCCTGGCCCCAGGGAAAAGACCTTGTCTATTTATCCTATTCATGTCCCTCATAATTTTGTAAACCACTATAAGGTCACCCCTCAGCCTCCGACACTCCAGGGATAACAGCCCGAGCCTGTTCAGCCTCTCCCTATAGCTCAAATCCTCCAACCCTGGCAACATCCTTGTAAATCTTTTTTGAACCCTTTCAAGTTTCACAACATCTTTCCGACAGGAAGGAGACCAGAATTGCACGTAATATTCCAACAGTGGCCTAACCAATGTCCTGTACAGTCGCAACATGTGTGTTAGAACTCTCACTGCTTTTTCAATAGTTCTATTTTTATTATTTCATCAATTTTGATTTGGAGCCATGAACTGGGAATTGTGAGGTGAATATGACTTGTGAACTTTGGAAAATAGCTTATAATAAAAGGAAAAAAAACACCAAATAAACTTTTGTTATATTGTGAGGACAAGCTTTGATGAAAAAGGGTTCCTACTGACACAACAACCCTGAAAAGTTAGCTCTTAACAAGGTGGGAATAATCCAGGAATTGGTTCTGGCAAGTCTGGAAGAAACCCTATATACAAACAGATGGCAGATGTTGAATGTAATTGAAGCCTTGGGAAAATATGGTTAGTCTCTCAGGGTGGAACCAGAGTTGGAGTTGTTGTGTTGAGCCATGTTTTTCTGGGAGATGAGTTTGGCCACTGATGACACGGCATGAAGATAATAAAATTGCCTCCCTAATCTTCCTCACCAACTTTCAGAAGCACCAAGCATAGGAAGTTAAAATATTACTCACTCAACCACAGTGAATTGAGAAGGTGATCCCGATTAATGTTTCCAGAAAAGCAACCAAGGGAGTCCACATCTACACCTGTAAAACAGCACATTATAAAAACAATTGGAATAATCTGGCCTGTTTTATTATTTTCTTCCTTGTATCCCATGACTGTATTTGTTTGTCTGTGTTTTGTGTGGATGGAGACTGCAAACAAATATTTCAGGTCTAAGGCACAGATGTTAATTAGATTACCCTGTGGGTTAGTTTTTTTTTGCTGCTAAAGTTATTATATATTTATTTGTAAAACTTGTGTCTGGAACTATTTATTTGCAAAGTGGGGTTGCTTATTCAAAATTCTGGTTCGGAACTACTGGAGTAACTATTGAGAATCTTTGCAAGTTTTCATTTTATTGTGTAGCATATACAGAGGTAGAAAGGTTGATTTGGTTCAGCTGTCTGTCTCTGTCATAACACTTGGGCCCTTACACATTCATGGGACAGTGTCCACTACAAAGCAAGATTAAAATATTTACAGCCCTTTTAATGCCTTTAAAGTAGAAGGTTTTAACCTAAGATTCCAATGATAGTAATGAGCCTTATCAGCCTGAGTTCACTTAAGGCCATAGGCTAAGAGATTGGAACAGGAGTAGACTGTTCAGCCTTTCAGTCAGATCCACCATTCATAGCTGATCCAAAATTCCTCATATTCACTTTCCTACCTTTTCTCCATCACCCTTGATTCCGCCAATGATCAAAAATCTATCTATCTAAGCCTTAAATATACACAAGGAGTGTGACAAGAAGTTCCAAATATACCCAGCATTCTGAGAGATGTTTTAGATTGGCACCCCTTTATTCTGAGTCTATGTCCTCTACTCCTAGACTCTCTGATAAGGTGAAACGTCCTCTCAGCACTTACCTTATCAAACCCCTTAAAAATCTGATAGGTTTCAGTGAAATCATCTCTCATTCTTCTCAATTCCAGTGAGTAGAATTCCAAGTTGTTTAATCTTTGCTCATAAGCAATTCCTGTATACCAGGGTCATCCTACTGAACTTTCTCTGAACTGTCTCCAATGAAATGATACCTTTCGTTAAATAAGGGAATCAAAACGGTTCAAAGCACTCCAGACTTGGTGTCACCAGCACATTATTCAGTTGCAGTGATACTTTCCTACTAATCTACTCCAACCCCATTGAAAGAAGAGCCAACATTCCATTAGCTTTCCTGATTACCCACTGTACCTGTGTGCTATCTTCATGCACAAGTACCCCCAAGTCCCTTTATGTTGCATCTTCCTGTAGTTTTTTCCCTATTTAAAAATGAACTTCATATTTTTCTACATTACACTCCATTTCCCAATGTTTGCCCACTTACTTAGCCTATTAATGTATCTGGAAACTGTTTGTATCCTTCTTGCCACTTGCTTCTCTACCTATTTTCTGTGTCAGTGTATTCATTTCCTTGCTCCAAGTCATTCATGTATATTGTAAACATTTGTAGTTCCAGCACTGATCCCTGTGGGATCCAACTAATTACCAATTGATCAAATCTAAAAAAGAACCCCTTATTCCCTGCCCATTAACTAATTCTCTATCCACATCAATATACTTCCCCCAAAACCATGGGCTCCTATCTTATGACTTAACCTAAGTGAGGTAACTTGTTGAGTACCTCTTGGAATTCCAAATATAAAATATTAACTATTCCCCTTTATCTACTCTAGTCAGGCATTTCCCCTTCATGAAACCATGCTGTCCCTGTTTGATTAGATTGATTTTCCAAATATGCTGCTAACTGGCCTATAGTCACCTGATGTTTGCCTCCCTGTCCTTTTGAATCAACAATGTCACAATGGCAGTTTTCTAATCCTCCAGTACTTTTTGAGTCCAAGGATTTTTGGAAAATTGCATCTACTATCTCTGTAGCTACTTCTTTTGGGATCCTAGGATGCAGGCCATCAGGGCCAACGGCCTTCTCTGCCTTTCGCCCCATTAGTTTCTAGCGATAGTGACAGTGCTTAATTCCTTCCCTGTTTTCTTTAGTATTAGTAGGATATTTGAAGTGTGTTCCACCATGCGAAACACCTCTTTAACAACTCTGTCATTTCCTTGTTTCCCATAACTATCTACCTTGATTCATTTTGTAAGGGGCCAATGTTCACATTGACCTTTTGTCTTTATTTAGAGGTGATCTTATTGTCAGTTTTTAGTGGCCCTTGTAGTTTATCTTCTCTCTATTTTTAGTCCTCTTTTGCTGGATTCAGGGCTATCCTTATTGGAATGCATTTTTGTTGAGAGTCATGAATTAACCCCTTAAATGTCTGTCACTGCTTGCTTACTGTCTGCATTCCTGATTTCATCTCTACTCTTTCAAGAAAGAGCTCCTTGAATTTGCAGCTTGTTTGCGTTTTCCGTGTCTGCTAAAGCTTGATTTAATGCTTAACAATCGTAGGTAAGTTTTTTTATCTCCATGGTGCAAAGATTTTCAAGATGGTGTAAATAAATTAGGAGATGAGGACCTTTTCATGGTACCTATGGGAAGTGGCTGACTGGTTTCATTCCCTTTTGGAAAAATGTTAATTTCACCTCAGTCAGTGTGTAATCTAATCAGCATTGGTTTCATGAATCATAGCCAACCTGTGTGGTCAGGTGATCCCTGTGGCCATTTTACATATGTGTTTTGGTCTCTGAAAAATTGTTCCATCCACAACACTCTCAGGTATTAAATTGGCTAAGAGAATTCGAAGATCAATAATCTGTATTTTATATTGTCAAGGCAAGGATAACAGAAGACAGCAGAGTGACAACTGGGCGGCAACAGAAATGGGTCTGAGGAAAAGGAATGAGAAGGAGGAATGAAGCAGGGAGGGGAATAACAGAAGGGCAGCAAAGAAGGCAGCAGAGAGGATAGGGAGCCATAAATCACAGGAGGTGACATTTAGCCCATTGTGGCTGTGCTAGCTCTTTGTAGAAATAACTTGTGAGATTCACTTCCCTGCATCTTCTCCATTATTGTTCATTTTTCTTTTCTCTGTAGTTAATCCATTTCCTTTTGAAAGTTTCAATCAAATCTGCTGCCAGTATACTTTCAGACACTGTATTCCAGATTGTAACCACTTGTTGTGGATAAAAGGATTTTCCTCATGTCACCTTCACTTCTTTTGCCAATCGCTTAAGTTTGTTTCCATTGGTTTTGCATCCTACCACCAGTAATAATTGTTTCTCCCTGTCTACACTGTCCAGGCCCCTCTGACAAATTTCAACTTCCACTTCTCCGAGGAGAACAGCCCGGAGTCTTCACTCTTTGGAATTCTAGTCCTCCTTCCTGGAAACAGGTTAATGCCTTCACTTCTATCCTAAAAGTAAAGCCTAAAACTATACACAGTACTCAAGCTGGGATTGAGAAAATGTTCTCTCTAGATCCATCATATCTTTATCTTTTGCACCCCGATTTATAAAACCCCAAATCCAGTTTGCTTTTGTTAATTGCTCTTCTCTTTTCCTGACACACAATTTCATCTGTCACTTGTTCATATTCCACCAGCTTCTTTCACCTCTTGGAGTTTTATCACTATGCTCCTCATAATTCATAATACATTCAGGTTTTATGTCTGTTATACTCCAAAATCTAAGTCATTAATATATAAGAAAAGTATAGATCCTAATAGTAGGAGAACCCCATTATGTACCTTCCTCTAGTTCAAAAAGAAATTCTGTTTTCTGTCACTCAGCCAACTGCATATCCATAATGTAATTGTCCTATTTATTCCATGGACTCTAATTTTGCGAAAAAAAAAGCTATTAGGTGGGACTGTATCAAATGCTTTTTGGAAATCCATGTGCACAACAACTGCATTTCCTTAATGAACTCTCTCTGTTTCCTTGTCAAAAAACTCAAAGAAAATTAGCTAAACACGCTTTGTCCTTAACAAATCCCTGCTGGTTTTCTTGAATTAATTCATATTTGTTCCAATGAATGTAATATTGTCCCAAATTATCCTTTCTAAATATTTTTTCACCATCATGATTAAATTATAGTTGCTTGCTACACTGTTTTTGAATTTTATTTTGAAGGGTGAACATTTGCAATGAGAAATCTAACCAGATGACCCACAATCAATGGTTAACTAAGTAAGTTAAAGATAATATGCAGCTTAAAGAAAACATATAATGGTGAAAAAATAAGTGGCATTTCAAATGTTTGGACAGAATATAAACAACAACAAACAATGATTGTGGGAATATGAGTAGGGCATTCAGCCCATTAAGTCTTCTCCATCACTCTTTGGAGGGTCTGTGTGGACTTGATGGGCTAAATGGTCTCTAGTTGCACTGTAGGGATTCTACAATTGTATGAGATCATCTCTTGTTCTTTAAACCAACAAAATGTAGGTCTAGTTCTTCCAATTTCTCTTCAGAGGACAGTCCCACCCACCATCCCAGGAACAAGTCTGGTGAACCCTGGTTGCACTTCCTCAATTGCAACAATATCTTCCTTAAAATAAGAAGACCTAAGCTGCACACATTACTCCAGGTGAGATCTAACCAAGCTACTGTATAATTGAGGCGAGAATTAATTACTCCTTCACTCAAATCCTCTTACAATAAAGGCTAACAGTTCATTTGCCTTCCTAATAGCCTGCTGCAGCTGCATGTTAGTCTTCAGTGACTTATCGACAAGTAACCTAGGTCCCTTTGTACAACTACACTTACTAATCTCTTTTTGTTTAAGAAATACTCAGTAGCTGTTCCTCCTTCCAAAGTGGATAATCTCATATTTTTCCACATTTTATTCCACCTGCCATGTTCTTGACCATTCATTACACCTGTCACATTCTCCTGACCCTACTTTATACCTTCCTCACAACACACATTCTCACTTAGCATTGTATCATCTGTAAATTTGGAAATAATACATTTGGTCCCCACATCTAAATCCTTGATCTATATTGTGAATAGCTGGAGCCTAAGTACTGATCTTTACTGATCCTCTGCTAGTCTCAGTCAATGTTCCCTCTTGTTTTCTTTCCAGTTGGATGGACTTCTGAGGTCTGTGGGAGCAGCAGCATCCAGAACTGCAAGTTAATGCCACCTTTGGCAACCCAGTGCTGATTGTCATGCCCGGAACCTTGGAGTGGCTCTGCAGCCACTTGGCTTCGTGCTTAAAGAGCCTGTTGCTGCAAGAATGACTCATTTAGTTCTACTGTCTGTCAGTCAATTATTAATCTGTAATCCTACCCTGTGTCATTTTATTTTTCTTACCAGCCTCCTGTGGGGAACTTTATCAAAAATCTTCTGAAAATCATTCGCTAACAGGGATAAGAGACTAACATAAATGGGTGACTTTTTTTTTGTTGGCAAGATGTAATGAATGATGTGTGCCACAGGGATCAACTTTGGGATCTCAAATTATATAAATGATTTGTATGAAGTTGCCGAAGATTTGGTCACTACATTTGCTGTAAAATAGAAGAGTAAGTTGTGAAGGAAGCTGCGAAGGGATATATCCATAGGTTAAGTGAGTTGTTGAAGATTTGGCAAATTGATTAATGTTGAAACAATGTAAAATTGTTCATTTTAGTGGTAGTAATTAAAAACAAAACATGCTTTCTGGAGATCTAACTTGCAGAGGAAGCTATGTACCTTTAATGCCTTAATCTCAAAAGACTAGTGCACACGTACAGCAAATAATTAGGAAAGGTCTTATTATTGATAGGGAAGTGAATTGAGTTCAAAGGTAGAGAAAGGTCAGAAAAACTAAAGAACTGATCACTGACCTCAGAAAGAAAGGAGAACACGTCTCCATCTATATCAACAGAACTGAGGTTGAGAGAGTGGAGAGCGTCAAGTTCCTCAGAATGACAATAACTAACACCCTATCCTGGACTTGCCACATAGATGCAATGGTCAAGAAGGCACAACAGTGCCTCCTCTTCCTCAGGTGAATCATGAAGTCTGGCAAGTCCAAAAGGATTTTCACCAACGTCTACAGATGTGCCATTGAGAGCATACTGTTTGGGTGCATAACCGCCTGGTATGGCACCTGCTCCTCCCAGGATCGTAAGAAACTGCAGAAGGTGGTGTGCACAGCCCAGACCATCACGGTAGCCAACCTTCCATCTATGAACTCCATTTACATAGCTCACTGCCACAGAAAGGCTGCCAGTATCATCAAAGACCAATTGAACCCCGGTAATGATCTCCTACAACCTCTGCTACCAGGCAGAAGATACAGAGGCCTGAACACACACCAACAGATTCAGGAACAGCTTCTTCCCAGCTACTAATAGACTGACAAATGGACTCCTCAAATAATGCTGATCTTGCCTAGTGCACGCCCTGTGCAATGTAACCTGTATGCCTTTGTCTAAGGCTTTTTGATCTGTACATCCTTGCTATGATCTGCTTGTACTGTTCATAAACAAAGCTTATCACTGTACCTTGGTACACATGACAATAAATAAACCAATCAATCAGAAGTTCTGTTTCAGTTATACAAGGCACTGGTGATACCTTGTCCAGAATACTGTGTACTGCATTGGTTTCCTGATTTAAGGAAACATGTAAGTGCATTGGAAGCAGTTTAGAGAACTCTTACTCGAGTAATTCCTGAAATGGGTAGGTAGTCTTTTGAGGAAAGGTTGGACAAGCTTTGCTTGTATCGCTGGAGTTTAGCAGTTTAAGATGAGACCTGATTGAAATATGTTCTTGTAAGGAAGAGGGTAAAATGTTATTGGGGACAGGTGGGAATGTGGATTTGAGGTTACAAACAGACTAACTAGGTCACTATTAAATGACAAAGCAGGCTTAAAGTAACAAATGATTTAATGCTGCTCATAAATCATATGTACAAATGTAATTGTCCAGTATTCTGGCACTACCTCTGTATCTGAGGAGGATTGGAAGATTATGGCCTGTACCTCTGCAATTTCCAGTCTTATACATATCCCAGATACCACTCATGCAACCTTGGTGACACATCAGTTTTTAAGACAGTGGTTAGCACTGCTGCTTCACAGCGCCAGGGACCTGAGTTCAATTCCAGCCTGGGGTGACTGTCTGTGTGAAGTCTGCGCATTTTCCTCATGTCTGCGTGGGTTTCCTCCGGGTGCTCCAGTTTCCTCCCACAGTCACAAAGATGTGCAGGTTAGTCGGATTGGCCATGTTAAATTGTCCAGGGATACGCAGGCTCGGTGGGTTAGCAATGGAAGAGGCAGGGTTGCGGGAGGGGGGTATTTGGGTGGGATGGTTTTCAGAATCCGTATTCATAAAGTTCTTCAGCTTCCACGTCAGGTTCCTAATGAGACCCAATTATCCTTTACCATCCTTTTACTATTTATATACCAAAAAAGGTTTGATATTCCCTTTTATTTTCCCTGCCAGTTTCTTTTTATTCTCTTTCTTGCTTTTCTTTCATTTCCCATTTGAATCATCTACATTGTGCCTGATTCACAATTATATTATCTGTCTTATGCATCTTCTATCTTATTTTGCTCTCTCATTACTTGTGTATTCTGCATAGCATACTTAAACCAGGGTGGATCTGGAAACTTGTGGTGAACCTGATGCCCAAATTGTTACCATGAAAGAAGAGTGTCCGCCCACCACCTTCTTTGGTCTGTCCCTCACATGAATATCTAGAATTGATAATATCAGCTGTGTAAAAGGAGTTGATTGATTAATAGTTGGTACTTAAGATTTTCCAGCAATTTGGAAATCATTTCTTTTGTTGTTTCTCCTAAAGCACTATCACCTAATCTTCCTCTGAAGTACAACCCCAAGATTTGAAGATGGTGAGGATGATGTGTTGTGTGCAGAGTTTTTGAGCTGATCTATGAGGAACATTACAGAGGAGGCACTCACTCAGACAGTATTTTTAAGGCAGTGTATTTAGAGTCATAGAGTCATAGAGATGTACAGCACCAAAACAGACTCTTCAGTTCAACCCATCCATGCCGACCAGATATCCCAACCCAGAACCCGGCCCATATCCCTCCAAACCTTTCCTATTCATATACCCATCCAAATGCCTTTTAAATGTTGCAATTGTGCCAGCCTCCACCACTTCCTCTGGCAGCTCATTCCATCTGAGTGAAAAGGTTGCCCCTTAGATTTCTTTTATATCTTTCCCCTCTCACCCTAAACCTATGCCCTCTAGTTCTGGATTCCCCGACCCCAGGGAAAAGACTTTGCCTATTTACCCTATCCATGCCCCTCATAATTTTGTAAACCTCTATAAGGTCACCCCTCAGCCTCTGACACTCCAGTGAAAACAGCCCCATCCTGTTCGGCCTCTCCCTATAGCTCAAATCCTCCAACCCTGGCAACATCCTTGTAAATCTTTTCTGAAGCCTTTCAAGTTTCACAACATCTTTCCGATAGGAAAGAGACCAGAACTGCATGTAATATTCCAACAGTGGCCTAACCAGTGTCCTGTACAGCCACAACATGACCTCCCAACTCCTGTACTCAACACTCTGACCAATAAAGGAAAGCATACCAAACGCCATCTTCACTATCCTATCCACCTGCGACTCCACTTTCAAGATGTTATGAATCTGCACTCCAAGGTCTCTTTGTTCAGCAACACTCCCAGGACCTTACCATTAAGCGTATAAGTCCTGCTAAGATATGCTTTTCCAAAATGCAGCACCTCGCATTTATCTGCCACTCCTCAGCCCATTGGCCGATCTGGTCCAGATCCTGTTGTAATCTGAGGTAAACTTCTTCGCTGTCCACCACACCTCCAATTTTGGTGTCTTCTGCAAACTTACTAACTGTACCTCTTAGACTTGCATCCAAATCATTTACATAAATGACAAAGTAGAGGACCTAGCACCGATCCTTGTGGCACTCCACTGGTCACAGGCCTCCAGTCTGAAAAACAACCCTCCACCACCACCCTCTGTCTTCTACCTTTGAGCAAGTTCTATATCCAAATGGCATGTTGGAACAGCTGGTCTTCAGAACTCTCAGTTAGGGTTATTCACAGATGCCAGGGAGGATTGAAGAAGAGGCCATTAACTGACCCTAACAAAGAATGCATGCGGGCCGCTGTTGGTCCATGGTACTGCCTTTTTCAAAAGGGCAAATGAAACTGGAACATACAAGAGAAAAAGTGCCTTTGAGAGACGTTACCCTAAATTGTTCACAGGGTTAAAGCAACGCAATACTGAAAATAACTTCAAAGAGTCATAGAGACATACAGTTTGGAAACAGACCCTTTGGTCTAACTCATCCACGCCGACCAGATGTCCTAAATTAATCTAGTCCCACCTGCCAGCACTTGGCCTATATCTCTAAACCCTTCCTATACATCTACCCATCCAATGCCCTTTAAATGTTGTAATTGTACCAGCCTCCTCCACTTCCTCTGGCAGCTCATTCCATACACGCGCCAGCCTCTGCGTGAAAAAGATACCCCTTAGGTCCCTTTTAAATTTTTCTTCTCTCACTTTAGTTCTGGACTCCCCCACTCCAGGGAAATGACTTTGCCTATTTATCCTATCCATGCCCCTCATGATTTTATAAACCTCTCTAAGGTCACCCCTCATCTCTGACACTCCAGGGAAAATAGCCCCACCTTATTCAGCCTCTCCCTATAGCTCAAATCCTCCCACCCTGGCAACATCCTTGTAAATTTTTTCTGAATCCTTTCAAGTTTCACAACATCCTTCCTATAGGAGGGAAACCAGAATTGCACACAATATTCCAAAAGTGGCCTATCCAATGTCCTGTACAGTCGCAACATGACCTCCCAACTCCTATATTCAGTGCTCTGACCAATATAGGAAAATATACCAAATGCCTTCTTATTCCTAACTGCGACTCCACTTTCAAGGAAATATACACCTGCACTCCAAGTTTTCCTTGTTCAGTAACATTCCCCAGGACTTAATGTTAAGTGTTTATGTTCTGCCCTGATTTGCTTTTCCAAAATGCAACACCTCACATTTGTCTAAATTAAACTCCATCTGCCACTCCTCAGCCCATTGGCCCATCTGATCAAAATCTTGTACTCTGAGGTAACCTTCTCTGCTGCCCACTACACCTCCAATTGTGGTGTCATCTGCAAACTTATTAATGATACCTCCTATGTTCACATCCAAATAATTTATATAAATGACGAAAAGCAGTGGACCAGCACCAAACCTTGTGGCACACCACTGGTCACAGGCCTCCAGTCTGAAAGGCAACCCTCCACCATCTGTCTTCCATCTTCAAGCCAGTTCTGTATCCAGATGGCTAGTTCTTCCTGTATTCCATGTGATATACCCTTGGTAACCAGTCTAACATGAGAAACCTCATTGAACACTTTACTGAAGTCCATATAGATCCCATTTGCACTCTGCCTTCATCAATCCTCTTCATAAACATTTACAGCATGGAAACAGGCCCTTTGGCCCAAGTTGTCCAGGCCACCCAGTTTTCATAATGTTGAAGAAAATTGCTAAACTGCTGTGTAACTATATGTCCAGGAAGATTCCAAATCCCTTAATGAATCAAATTCAGAAGCAACTTGAACCAACCAGAATGGCTATCATTTTCCTCATGACAAAACCAACCAAAACCCAATTGGGTCCTTCAGAAAATGTCTACACCTAATACAGTTTAACAAGGCAGTAGCCACCAAATGACTAGAGTGTTGAGAGTTTAGTGAAGTGAACTTAAAGTAGAGTTTTCACTAAACTCAATATCAAGAATGCGTTCTGGTAGTTGACATTAGATGAGCAATCAAGACTGTTTACTATATTTATCATTCCATTTGAATTTGCTTCAGTCGCAGAGATGCAACGTATATAATCAGTGGTGTGGGAGGAGGGCCTTCGGAGGTTACGAATTAGCTATTTAAGGGCCTCACATGGTAATGGATAGTGTTAGTCACTCAATGCCACTCTATTACTGGTAAGTATCTGTAGGCAGATAGTTGATGGGCACAGCACAGACATAAAGTGCAGTTCTAAGCAACCCTTGCCAACCCGAGGTGCAGGCTGTCAGCTGGCAGTCTACTTTGAGAAATAAACTATTTTTCCTCAAATTGTATAATGAGCAACTTATGCAATTTAATGATATAAAATAATGGCTCTCAAAATTCAAAGTGGTAAATTGTATCAAAGGTTAATTGCAAAATACCTGGTGGCAAAGCAAATTTTGGCTGTACACAGAATTGCTAGGCCACTAGCACAGCAAAGTTCCCAACTTGGTCAAATGGTGTCTCCACCTGCTCCAAACATAGAGCAAGGGTTAGGGCTGAGTCAAGGCATTCCCTCTGTCAGTTATATCCTCACTCCTGGCCAAACATGATCTGGAAAATTGTGGTGAACCTGATGTTCAAATTGTTGCCGTGGAAGAAGAGTGTCCATTCACCTGCTTTTCTGGCCTGTCCCCCTCACATGAATATCTCAAATTGGTGATATCAGCTTATGTGAAAGAGGTTGATTGATTAATAGTTGGTACCTAAGATTTTCCAGCAATTTGGAAACCATTTCTCTTGTTGTTTCTCCTCATGCACTATCGCCTAACTAATCTTCCTCGGAGGTGGGACTCCGAGATCTCAGCACTGCTGCACAGGAAGCTACCAACAAATGTAAGAGCTGACTGCAGCTTAATGGTTGATGCTCTGGTTATGCTTAGGCACTGCCTGCTGTCAGGCAGCACGACATTACCAAACACTGATAGCGTGCATCTTCCACAGTGTCCTACTTACATCAGAGTCCAAATGCAAGATGAACAATGTCATGCAAAGTTAAAGGGAAAATTTTCAATAGTAATAGGGATCCTTCAGCTTTTAACAATTTAAAGTCCTATATGCTCAATTGCCATCCCTTAGTTCCAAAGACACTAAAATTCTGGGAATGAGATTGTATATCATTCTCACATCTGTAGACAATTGATCATTATGTACCTGCTGTAAATGTAGTGCAGTCCCCTTGCATACAATGTTCTAATTCTAACAATCCAGTTCTTAATATCAGATGCATCTGTATTTAGTGGGAATGAAGCAGTGCTAATTTTTTATCAATACATGTTTTTCACATTGTAGACCGAAGTTCTTTAGTTATATTTGAGAGATTGACATCAGTAAGTTTGTTCAGTGATTTGGCACTTTTCCATGGAAAGTTTCAAAGTATTTCAGATAAACAGGTTGATTTCCCTATTGTAAGAGGAAGTGCAGAGACACTGCAACTAACAAATGTAAGGTAAAAAGGACCACAAATCCCTGATGATTTCAGAAAGCAACTCTAGCAGAAATGTACTTCTCCAAGTGAGCATTCTTAATAGCATTTACTGTATTTATAACCGTATAAAGTATAGTGGAGGGGGGGGAGCAGTGATTGTAAACAAGTTACACACGCATTTAAAATGAATTGTGAGAAGATTTGTAGCTCGGGTGCTCATTGTTGTGAATTAATTCCTATAGGCATGGCACTAATCCACGGAGTCTATCAACAAACACATCGACCTGGACCCAATATACTGATCACTGCAACAGACAGCTGGAACTGACAACTGGAAGCGGCAGATTCAAACCACTACAAATGCCGGAGGAAAGATCACAGAAGCGCTTCACAGGAGGATCCCAAGCTCTGAGGATTAGGGGACAAAATGTCTGCAACACAAATTCCCAGCTCAGCAAACAGAACCACAACATTTAAAATGAATCCTTCATCCCAAAACTAAAAATAAAAAAAATGCAGAAGTAAAATAGAATGAGACCTGATAAAAGAAAAGCTGTTTGGGTTAAAACCAACCAAGGATTCCTCCTTCAGTTGTGGATCTGTCTGTGATTTTTAAGAAAAAAAATTATATTCATATAGCATCTTTAACAACTACCAGACTTCTAAAAGCATTTACAGAAAATGCAATTTGTTTTCTAAAGTGCGGTTGTTGCTACAATATAGAAAATTACCAGCCATTTAAACACACAGTAATTTCTCATAAAGCAAACAATACCATAATAACAAGATGGATATTTTTATTTTTGATGCGGTACAAGGATAAATATTGATCAGCAAACTACCTAATATCTCCTGCGTTTCTGTGAAATGGTGCCATTGGATCTTTTACTGAGAGCTGGGGAGCAGATAGATTTAAAGGTTTTAGCTGAAACCAAAAAACAGGAATAAGTCATATGGTCCTTCGAGCCAACTCTGCCGTTCAATGTAATTGTGGCTAATCATCCAACTCAGTGCCCTGTTTCTGCTCTCAGCAGACTAGAGGATCATTTTAGCCCTGAAAACTATATCTAACTTCTCCTTGAAGTTTTCAATATTTTAGCCTCACTCAGTTTCTGTGGCAGAGAATTCCACAGGCTCACCATTCTCTGGATGAAGACATTTCTCATTTTGGTCCTAAGTGGTCCATCTGTATTCTTAGACTGTGACCCCTGATTCTGGACTCTCTGGTCATCAGGCATATCCTTTCTGCATTTATCCTGTCCTGTTAGAATCTCATTGGTTCCTATGAGATCACTCCTCTTTTTTTAAACCCAATTAATATAATCCTAACTGATCCAGACAGTCTTCATACATCAGTTCTGTCATCCCAGGAATTAGTTCTTTGTTACACTCCCTCCAAAGCCAGAATATCCCTCAGATGAGGAGACCAAAACTGCAAACACTATTCCAGATGTGGTCTCACCAAGGCCATGGCACATCTCTGCTTCTGTACTTGAATCCTCTCGCTATGAAGGTAAACATATGATTTGCCTTCTTCACTTCCACCTTCTCCACTTGCATGCTTAGTTTCAGTGACTGATGTACAAAGACACCCAGGTTTTGTTGCACCTCCCCCTTTCCCAACCTATCCCCATACAGATAATAAGCTGCCCTCCTGCTTTTGCTGCCAAAGTGGATAACCTCTCATTTTGACATGCATTTGCTTTACTCAGTCAACTTGTCCAAATCACGTTGAAGTGTCTCTACATCTTCCTTACAGTTCACTCTCCCACCCAACATTGTGTCATCTGCAACTTGGAGATATTACATATAGTTCCTTTATATTAGTTGTTAATATATATTGTAAATAGCTGGGGTCCAAGCACTGATCCCTGCAGTACCCCACTAATCACTGGCTGCCATTCAGAAACAGACCTGTTTATTTGTACTCTGTTTCCTATCTGCCAACAGTTCTCTATCCATGTCAGTACACTGCACCCAATCACACGTGCTTTAATTTTACATGCTAATTCCTTATGTGTAATCTTATCAAAAGCCTTCTGAAAGTCCAAGTAAACCACATCCCACTGGCTGTACTTATTACCTCTATAAGTTACATCCTCGAAAAACTCAATTAGATTTTTGAAGCACCACTTCCTTTAGTAAATCCATGCTAGCTCTGTCAACCCTGTCCCTGTTTTCCAAGTCCTCTGCTTTAAATGTTTTATAGCATTTTCCCTACTACTGATGTCGGGTTAACTAGTCTGTAATTCCTTGATTTCTATCTCCTTTAAATAGTGAGGTTACATTTGCTATCTTCCAATACAGAGAAGAGTTCCAGAGTCCATAGAACCTTGAAAGATTACCACCTTGACTGCTCTTTAAGTACCCCGGGATGTTGATTTTTGTGCCCTGGGGTTTTATTGGCCTTTAATGCTATCAATTTCCTCAACACCATTTCCCTACTAATACTGATTTCCTTCAGTTCTTCCCTCTATTCCCCAACGCTTTGGGCAAGTTATTCTTCGTGATGACAGAACCATATGTAGGTTAAACTCTCACATAATCATAGCTGTACCTTTATTGTTTGCATTTCTAATTTTCTGTGTGTGCGGTGTGTGTGTAGGAGTGTGTGTGTGTAGGTGTGTGGTGTGTGTGTGTGGTATGTGTGTGTGTGTATGTGTGTGTGGTGTGTGTGTGTGTATGTATGTGTGTGTATGTGTGTGTGGTGTGTGTGTATGTGTGTGTGGTGTGTGCAGTGTGTGTGTGTAGGTGTGTGGTGTATGTGTGTGGTATATGTGTGTGTGTGTGATGTGTGTGTGTGTGGTGTGTGCAGTGTGTGTATATGTGTGTAGTTGTGTGGTGTGTGTATGTGTGTAGGTGTGTGGTGTGTGTATGTGTGTAGGTGTGTGGTATGTGTAGGTGTGTGGTATGTGTGTGTGTGTAGGTGTGTGGTATGTGTGTGTGTAGATGTGTGGTATGTGTGTGTGTGTAGGTGTGTGGTATGTGTGTGGTATGTGTGTGGTATGTGCAGTGAGTGTGTGTGTGTGGTGTGTGCAGTGTGTGCGTGTGTGCGCACGCAGTAAGTGTATGTGTGTGGTGTGTGTGTGCAGTGAGTGTATGTGTATGTGTGTGGTGTGTGTGTGTATGTGTATGTGTGTGGTGTGTGCATTGAATGTATGTGTATGTGTGTGGTGTGTGCAGTGAGTGTGTGTGTGTGCGCAGTGAGTGAATGTGTGTAAATGTGTGTGGTGTGTGCAGTGAGTGTATGTGTGTGGTGTGTGCATTGAGTGTCTGTGTGTGTGTGTGTGTGTATGTGCAGTGAGTGTGTGTGTGTGTGTGCAGTGAGTGAGTGTGTGTGCACAGTGAGTGAGTGTGTGTAAGTGTGTGTGTGTGTGCGCAGTGAGTGAATGTGTGTAAATGTGTGCAGTGAGTGAGTGTGTGTAAATGTGTGTGGTGTGTGCAGTGAGTGTGTGTGTGCAGTGAGTGAGTGTGCGTGCGCAGTGAGTGAGTGTGTGTGCGCAGTGAGTGAGTGTGTGTAAATGTGTGTGGTGTGTGCAGTGAGTGAGTGTGTGTAAATGTGTGTGGTGTGTGCAGTGAGTGTGTGTATGTGCAGTGAGTGTGTGTGTATGTGTATGTGTGTGGTGTGTGCAGTGAGTATGTGTGTGCGCGCAGTGAGTGAGTGTGTGTAAATGTGTGTGGTGTGTGCAGTGAGTGTGTGTGTGTGTATGTGTATGTGTGTGCAGTGAGTGTGTGGCGCGCGCAGTGAGTGAGTGAGTGTAAATGTGTGTGGTGTGTGCAGTGAGTATGTGTATGTGTGGTGTGTGCAGTGTGTGTATGGTGTGTGCAGTGAGTGTGTACGTGTGTGTGTGTGGTGTGTGCAGTGTGTGTGGGTGTTTTGTGTGAGATCTCAGTGAGGCTGGCAGTGTCCAATGGCACAGCTTCCTCTGCCAGTCTCCCCCCAGGAGGACGACTCCTCCCCTTTCCACCATGCTATCTTTCCACCAGGACCTCCAGGTCTCTGTCAGAGAATTATAGTGCCGCTTTCTGCTTGTCCACCATGTTCCAATTCAGTCTACTGACAGGCAGGGCAGCTTCAGAATCCCAGTGCTCATCTGATGCACAACTCAGTTTTAAAGAGGGTGCAGGTACAAGGAATGATAGACTTTCAGCAGATATCAGCGGGGTGGTGAGTTGTTCCAGAAACACAACATGTTAAGATGAGAGTACAATCAAATGTGAATGTAGCCATAGAGGTGGGGTAGGTAATTAATGAGGTAAGTAAGATATGCCATGAAAACTCGCAAAGCCTCACGGCAAGAAACCCTCCAAAAAAATAACTCAACACAACTCAAACTTAGCCCAAAAAAGTTTAAGATTCAGACAATTCATATTTTTTGTCAGGAATACATAGCCTCCTATTTTGCATACTCAATATAAACTTTCATGCAGTAAAGCTTTTGAAAGCTTTTTTTCTCAATGATTTCTGAATAAGGAAAATACTCTCCAATACCCACATAAACCAGATAGTCACAGTTTACATGAATCCTAAGGTACAGACAGTCTTCCTTTTCATCCGTCCTTTTGAAATCCTTTGACAACTCTAATTTTGATATTGCTATTGAAAGACACAAGACAATGCCTATCCCAAGCGTTTTAGTCATTCAGAAAAAGCAACCCTGAGCAGATACAGTGCAAACAGAATTAGGAGTCTGCATTGCAAAGAATATAGAACAAGGAATAATGGGAGTAAATGTCCTGAAGACAGTGCACAACCCATTCTTTAAAATACTCCAAAAAAATTAAATGATAATGCAATAGTTCTTCATATCTTTAACAATCCAACATCTGAGAGATAACACAGCTGCCTCATAGCACCAAGGACCTGGGTACAATTCCAGCCTCCAAACTCTCTGTAGAACATAGAACATAGAACAATACAGCACAGAACAGGCCCTTCGGCCCATGATGTTGTGCTGTAGAGTTTGCACATTCTCTCCATGTCTGCGTGGGTTTCCTCCCACAGTCCAAATGTGTGCAGGTTAGATGGTTTGGCCATACTAAATTGCCCGTAGTGTTCAGGAATGTTCAGACTCGGTGGATTAGGCATGGGAAATAGGGAGTTACGAGAGATGGTAGGGGGCTGGATCTAGGTGGGATGTGCCCTTTAGAGAGTCGGTGCAGACTCAGTGAGCTGAATGGCCTCCTTCTGCACTGTAGGGTTTTTATGATTCTAGATAAAAGACCATAGCCAAATGACCCAGTTTCATAACACATAGCAACATTGAGGGAAATGTGAGGTAGAACTTCAGCTCAGGCAGTAGCACAAAGCAGAGAGGAACATGATGAATGTTGAGACTAGAGATAGAAGTTTGATTAGCCTGGATCACGTTGACATAAGTAGGGAAGATGTGTTGGGTAGGCTAGAGGTTATTAAGGTGGACAAATCCCCAGAACCGGATGGGATCTATCCCAGGTTTCTGAGGGAAGTGAGAGAGGAAATAGCTGGGGCCCTGACAGATATCTTTGTAGCATCCTTAAATACAGATGAGGTGCTGGAGGACTGGAGGGTTGCTCACGTTGTACTCCTGTACAAGAAGGGTAGTAGGGATATTCCGGGTAACTACAGACCAGTGAGCCTGAGGTCAGTGGTGGGAAAGTTGCTGGAGAAGATACTGAGGGATAGGATCTATTTGTATTTAGAAAAGAATGGGCTTATCATTGATAGGCAATATGGTTTTGTGCAGGGGGAGATCATGCCTTACCAACTTAATAGAGTTCTTTGATGAAGTGATCAAGTTGATAGATGAAGGAAGGGCTTTAGTAAGGCATTTGATAAGGTTCCCCATGGTAAACTAATAGAGAAAGTGAAGTCACATGGTGTGCAGGGTGTTCTAGCTAGGGGCATAAGGAACTGGTTGAGCAACAGGAGACAGAGAGTAGTAGTTGAAGGGAGTTTCTCAAATGGAGAAAGGTGACCAGTGGTGTCCCACAGGGGTCAGTGTTGGGGCCACTGTTGTTTGTGATATACATAAATGATCTGGAAGAGGGCACTGTTGGTATGATCAGCAAGTTTTCAGATGACACGAAGATTGGTGGAGCATAAGGGACTGTCAAAGAATACAGGAGGAGAGTTGGGCGGAAAAGTGGCAGATGGAGTTCGATCCAGACAAATGTGAGGTGATGCATTTTGGAAAGTCTAACTCTCGAGCAAATTATACAGTGAATGGAAGAGTCTTAGGCAAAGTTGATGAGCAGAGAGATCTGGGAGTACAGGTCCATTGTACCCTGAAGGTTGCTGCACAGGTGGATAGAGTGGTTAAGAAGGCATACGGTATGCTTGCCTTCATTGGACGGGGTATTGAGTATAAGAGCTGGCAAGTCATGTTAAAATTGTACAAGACATTGGTTCGGCCGCATTTAGAATAATGTGTACAGTTCTGGCTGCCACATTACCAAAAGGATGTGGACGCTTTGGAGAGAGTGCAGAGAAGGTTTACGAGGATGTTGCCTGGTATGGAAGGTGCTAGCTATGAAAAGAGGTTGAGTAGGTTAGGTTTATTTTTATTTTAAAAAAGGAGATTTGAGGGGGGACCTGACTGAGGTTTACAAAATCATGAAGGGTATAGACAGGGTGGATAGAGACAAGCTTTTTCCCAGGGTGAGGGATTCAATAACAAGAGGTCATGTTTTCAAGGTGAGAGGTGAAAAGTTTAAGGGGGATACATGCGGCAAGTACTTCACACAGAGGGTGGTGGGCGTTTGGAACGGGTTGCCAGCCGAGGTGGTAGAGGCAGTCACGGTAGATTCATTTAAGATGCATCTGGACAGAGGTATACAGATGCTTGGGAATTGGGTGACAGATTTAGACAGTGAATTTGGATCGGCTCAGGCTTGGAGGGCCGAAGGGCCTGTTCCTGGGCTGTAAATTTTTTTTTGTTCTAAAACAAACCCCATCGGATCAGCTCTGTGTTGGACACAGTGTCTAAATTTCAGTCAATGGAATAAAATATCAGATGTTGTACATAACAAACAAACCTCACTATACCATCAATTTCATATTATTGATCGTGACAAATATGTATTAGAGAACTTTTGGGCCAACTTTATATTTGAATATTTATGGTATGGCAATTTTCTTCACTCATGGCAAAATGGCTGGATGTTTTGGGGTGGGGAGGGTTTCTAAAATAATGTAAACAAAGGGTTATACATTAAATAGTAATAACCAGAATTCCCAAACAAAGTAAAAACAAACATGAACAAGCATCAGGCTCAGCAACAAAGACAATTGATAAAATTTTAATGTTAAGGTAGATCTATCCTCTGCTCAAATTACTTCTCAAGCATTAAATAATGCTGGAATCCCTTGTATGCTCTGTCAAGTATGCTTATAGCACAGCTGTGCTAATTGTATATTGCCTAAAACAAAAGTGGTATTAAAGCTGACACAGACTCAGGATGAGCACAAGAATGCTGTTCCAAAGATTCCCTTCCCTTCTCTTCCCTTCCTTTCCTCTCCATCAATAACCTAATGGAGCTATTACAGAATTTTGCAAAATCAGGATACAACAGTAATTTGTATTGTTTTACATTAATTATTGTTTTACCATTTGGTCGGCTTCCTACATAAAACTTAATCTAGATTTAGAGTCACACGGCACAGAAACAGACCCTTCGGGCCAACTAGTCCATGCCAACCATGTTACCAAACTAAACTAGTCCCACCTGCCTGAATGTGGCCCATGTCTCTATAAACATCTCTTATTCATGTACTTATCTGAATGTATTTTAAACATTGTAACTGCACCTGCATCCACCACTTCCTTGGGTGGTTTATTTCACACAGTAACAACTCCCTATATAAAAGATTGGCCCCATATATCCTTTTTAAATCTTTCTCCTCTCATCTTAAAAATATGCCCTCTAGTTTTGAACTCCCCCACTTAGGAAAAAGACCTTTGTAATTCACCTTATCTATGACCCTCACGATTTCATAAGCCTCTAAGGTCACTCCTCAACCTCCTAAACTCCATGGAAAAAGTCCCAGCCTATCAAGTCTATTTTTATAACTCAAACCCCCTCCTTTCCTGGCAAAATTCTGGTAAATCTTTTCTGAACCCTCTCTAATTTATTAACATCCTTCTGATAACAGGGCAACCAGGACTGCAAGCAGCATTCCAGAAGAGGCCTCACCAACGTACTGTACAATCTCAACACAATATTCCAAATCCAACACTCTAAGGTCTGAACAATGAAGGCAAGCTAAATGCCTTCTTACCCCCCTGCCTACCTGGGACAGAAATTTCCCCAGGTCTCTCTGCAACACCACCCAGGGCCCTGCCATTAATTACACAAGTCCTTCCTTCGTTTGTTTTACCAAAATGCAATACTTCACATTTATCCAAATTAAAACACCATCTGCCACTCTTTATCCCATTGACTCAACTGATCAAGATCTCTTTATGGTCTTAGATAACTTTCCTCACTGTTCACTATCAGCCTTGGTCTGAAATCCAGCTTTAAATTGAAACGTCCAAATTCAAAACCGATCTGTAACATTATAAGCAGCAAGTAGTTCTAGAAGGTAACTCACCACCATTTTATCCACGACTGTTAGGAGTGGGTGATAAATATTGGTCCAGCCAGTATCACCTACAACAAACAAAGTAAGTATTTACCCCACTGTTCTGTATACTCCGACATCCAACAACAGAAGTAAAGGTCCTCCCACGAAGCAAGGTTGAATAAATGTGTAGCTTACTTACTGATGTGAGCAACTAAACCTCATTGCACAGACCACAGACCTTGTCACTCCCACTAATCTTTCACTTCTTATTTTGTGCCTTTCGGTTCACCATTGTCTAAAGAGATATTTCCAGTTAAACTGCATTTCACTTCCATTTTGCAAGTTGTGTATATGTTCAATTATCTTTGGCTTTTTCCAATCAAAGACATTAAGGCAAAAGTATACTTGCCAGCATCACAGTGCCCAAATTAAGGTCAGAAGTGTTGTAATTGCTCCCACGCCGTTACCAAAATTGAGGTGGAAACTCAATTTAGAGTTATAAAGCATGGAAACTGACCCTTCAGTCCAACTCATCCCTGCTGACCAGGTTTGCTAAACTGAACTAGTCCCATTTGCCTGTGTTTTGCCCATATCCCTCTAAACATTTCCTATTCATGTCTTTCAAATGTTGTAATTGTACTCTACCATTTCCTTCGGCAGCTCATTCCCTTTTAAATCTTACCGCTCTCGCCTTAAAACTATGCCTTCTTGTTTTCAACTTGCAAGCTCTGGGGACAAGACCTTGGCTATTCACCTGATCTATGGCCCTCAGCCTCCTACGCTCCAGAGAAAGAAGTCCCAGCCTATCCAACCTCTTCTTATAATTCAAACCCTCCAGTCTTGGTAGCATTCTTGTGAATCTTTTTTGCACCTTTTCCACTTTAATAACATCCTTCCTATAGCAGGGTGGCCAAAATTGTATGCACTACTCCAAATGAAGCCTTACCAATGTCTTGTACAACCATAACATGACATCCCAACTGCTGTACTCGCTGACTCTGACTGATGAAGGCAAACATGCCAAACACCACCTTCACCACCCTCTCCACCTGTGACTTCACTTTCAAGGAACTGTGTACCAGCCCCATTACCCCCCCCTTCTCCCACCCCACCCTCAGGTATCTCTGTTCAACAACACTCCACAGGCCCTAATATTTACTGTGTAAGTCCAGGCCTGGTTTGTCTTACCAAACTGCACACCTTACTTTTATCTAAATTAAACTCCATTTGCCATTCCTCAGCACACTGGCCCAGTTGATCAAGATCTCTTTGTATTCTTAGATAACCCTCTTCATTGTCCACTATTACCATAAATTTTGGTGTCATCCGCAATATTACTAACCATGCCTCCTATATTCTCATCCAAATTGTTCAAATAAATAACAAACAACAATGGACCCAGCACTGATTCTTGCTGCACACTGCTGATCACAGGCCTCCAGCCTGAACAACAACCCTCCACCACCATGCTCTGTCTACTAAAGTCAAACCAATTTTGTATCCAACTGCCCAGCTCTCTTTGGGATCCCATGTGATCTAACTTTACCAACCAGTCTACAATGTGGAACTTTGTCTACATGGATTTTAGCAAGGCTTTAAACAATGTCCACTGCTTTCATCTGCCTCTATCTATTTTCTTGGTCATCTGTTCAAAACACCCAGTCAAGTTTGTGAGACACAATTTCCTATGCACAAGGCCATGCTGACTATCACTAACCAGTCCTTGCCTTTCCAAATGCATGTACATCTTGTCTCTCAGAATCTCCTCCAAAGACTTACCCACCACTGACATAAGGCACACTGGTTTGAAGTTCCCAGATTTCCCTTGCAGCCTTTCTTAAATAATAGCACAATATTAGTCACCCTCCAGTCTTCCTTTCTTTTAGAAAATTGCTTTTGAATCTGCTTCTACCACCACAAATAGTACACTGCAGAATTTCCTTCTCATACCTATGTAAGAAGACAAGTGAAACTAATGTTTAAAGTGTCTTTAAAAATAAATAACTTGATTAATTTGGCACTTTTAATGACTTCAGGTGTATCTAAATGGTTAACAGCAAGGAAGTATTATTGTTTGATGAAGCTGTTATAAGTAGAGCTATCAAATTGCACATTCATTTTTAGATTAGATTAGATTACCTACAGTGTGGAAACAGGCCTTTCGGCCCAACAAGTCTTCACCGACCCTCCAAAGAGCAACCCACCCACACCCATTCCCCTACGTTTACCCCTGACTAATGCACGTAACACTATTGGCAATTTAGCATGGCCAATTCACCTGGCCTGCACATTTTTGGACTGTGGAAGGAAACTGGAGTACTCAGAGGAAACCCACGCAGACACGGGGAGAATGTGCAAACTCGACACAGACAGTCGCCCGAGGCGGGAATTGAACCTGGGTCCCTGGCAGCAGTGCTAACCCCTGAGCCACTGTGCTGCCCTCCCTCAAGGCTGTATTCAAGTGTCAGTCTAGATTGTGTAGTCATGTCTCGGAAATAGAGTTTGAATGTGTGAGTTGTTGACTGAGAAGTGAAAGTGCTACCCCTAAGTCAATGCTGAAACCAAACCCACTACAATAGAATTAAGGCATTGTCTGTGTCTCAGGTGGTCGCACCCATACCTCTGAAGTGGTTTGGGGTTTAAAGTCTCTCTCCAGAGAGTTACACAGCAGGTTAGCACTCCAATCCACACCCCCCACCAACCCAACTCCACTCCCAGCACCTTCCTCTGCAACCGCAAGAAATGCAAAACCTGCACCCACACCTCCCCCCTCACTTCCCTCCAAGGCCCCAAGGGATCCTTCCATATCCGTCAAAAATTCACCTGCACCTCCACACACATCATTTACTGCATCCACTGCACCCGATGTGGCCTCCTCTACATTGGGGCGCCCACTTGCAGAACATTTCAGAGAACACCTCTGGGACACCCGCACCAACCAACCCAATCGCCCCATGGTGGAACACTTTAACTCCACCAAGGACATGCAGGTCCTTGGCCTCCTCCATCGTCAGACCATGGCAACACGATGCCTGGAGGAAGAGCACCACATCTTCCGCCTAGGAACCCTCCAACCACAAGGGATCAATGCAGATTTTTCCAGCTTCCTCATTTCCCCTCCCCCCACCTTATCTCAGTCCCAACCCTTGGACTCAGCACTGCCTTCTTGACCTGCAATCTTCTTCCCGACCTCTCCGCCCTCACCCCCTCTCTGGCCTATCACCCTCACCTTAACCTCCTTCCACCTATCGCATTCCCAACGCCCCTCCCCCAAGTCCCTCCTCCCTACCTTTTATCTTAACCTGCTTGGCAAACTTTCCTCATTCCTGAAGACGGGCTTATGCCCGAAACGTTGATTCTCCTGCTCCTTGGATGCTGCCTGACCTGCGCTTTTCCAGCAACACATTTTTCAGCTCTGATCTCAAGCATCTGCAGCCCTCACTTTCTCCCATTTAGAAACAACAGACAAATAGAGAATGGAGGTGGGGTAGAATTGTTAGTAATGGATTAAATCAATATCAATAAGGAAGAATATTGGCTCAGAAGGTCAAATGTGAACCTGTATGCCCAGGAACAAACTGCAGAGCAGTTTAAACCAGATTGTACGCTGAGAAGGAATGAATTCATTTTGCTGTGTGGTGTCCACTGCGGAAGAGTGATCAGAAAATGGTAGAACTGTTCATGAAGATGCAGAGTGAAAGTTTAACCAAAACTAGGGTCCTGAATGTAAATAAAAGGAACTATGAAGATATGAAATGTGAGTTGGCAATGTTAGATTGGAGGGCCTTACTAAAAGCACTGACTGTGGATAGATAATGTCTAATCAGGGATGTATATACACATTACAACAACATTTCATTCCTAGCTAGCACAAAAAATTAGACAGGAAAGATGGCTCAATCAGAGATCACAAAGAGTTTAAGGATAATCTTAGGTCTAGAGAGGAGTCCTATAATACTGCCTGCCCATAATCAAATACTCTATGTGTCTCCTCTAGAACAGCATCCTTCACCACCACTGCTCCTCAGTAACTCGCCTTCCCATTCAGCTGTCGTGTTTCATTTTAAAGTTTTTTTTGTCAAAACACCTTGTACCTGACAGACAATGCTCCAGACTGTGCCATCACAATCTCTGATATGTGCGTGTCTGACTAATAGGACCGACCCAGTGGAAGTGGGGGGAATGTGGTATATTTCTCAGACCCCATGAAGTTACAGTATCAGGTGCAATACGAGCAGGGACACTTGCTGCCTGTTACAACCTACTTCCTCCATCACCCTCAGCTGATGATTCTGTACTCTCGATTTTGAACACCATTAGAAGATGCAGCAAGGGTGGTGAGGGCATAGAGTGTATGCTGGATAGGGGACTTGGGCTTAATAAGGGTAAATACAAAGGAATAAGGGCAGAGCTGGTTGGAGTGGATTGTGAAGGGGTTTTAGCAGCAAAGAGAGTTGAGAACAATGGCAGGCATTTATTAAATAGTTCAAGGCCCACAATACAAATATACACCAGCAAGGAAGGAGGATTCTGGGAAGGAGATGAGCCAAACGTGGTTAACCAAGGAAGTCAAGGGTAGCATCAGATCAGAGGAAAACAATATACATGCGCCAAAGGTTAGTGGTAAGCCAGAGGTTTGGAAAAAAGTTTTAAAAACCAATAAGAGACTGTCAAAAATAATAAAGAGGAATGAAATTAACTCTAAAGATAAAGTTGTCAGTAATATCTGGGTGGACAACAAGATCTTCTTTGAATATATTTAAAACAGAAAGTGAAGCCAAAGTAAACATAGGCCCATTGGAGAACAAGGCTGGGGAAATAATATTGGAGAACCAAGAAATGGCAGAAGAGTTCAAAAAATTCTTTGCATCATTCTTCACAGTAGAAGGTACTAATAACATTCCAACGTTACTAAATAATCAAGGGGCAACAAAATAAATGCAGTAACTATCACTAGAGAAAAGTGCAAAGGGAACTAATGATGCTAAATCCAATAAGTCCCCTGCACCTAATGGGATGCATCCCAGGATATTAAAGGGATTAGCCACAGGGATAGGAGATGTACTGGTAGTAATCTTCCAGGAAACCTTGGATTCTGGAAAACTCTCAGAGGAATGAAAGACTACCAATGTTGCACCTTTATTAAACAAAGGAAAGAGACAAAAGCAGGTAATTGTAGGACAGTTGGCTTAATGTTTGGTATGGGAAAATGTTAGCATTTGCTATAAAGGATATAATAGCAAAATGTTTAGAAATAATAAGATCAAGCAGAGTGAACATGGCTTAGCAAGTCATAGAGTTATACAGCATGGAAGCAGGTCCTTTGGCCAATCTCATCCATGCTGATCAGGTCTCCTGAACTGAACTAGTCCCATTTGTGTGACAAATTCAATAGAATATTTTGAGGTGATAAAAATAGGATAGATAAAGGGGTAATGGTAGGGATAATATATTTGGATTTTTAGAAGATATTTCATAAGGTGCTACACATAAGCCTAGTTAATAAGAGAATCCATTGTGTTGGAGGTAGTATATTACATTGATAGATCATTGGCTAAGTAATAGAAGATAGAGAGTTGAAGGGCAGTATTTTCAGGATGGCAACCTGTAACTAGTGATGTGCCACGTGGATCAATTCTGGGGCTACAATTATTTACAATATATATTAACAACTTGGATGAGGAAAGTGAATGTACTATCACCAAATTCATGGATGAAACAAAAATAGGTGGGAAGGCAAGTGGTCAGCACAACACAAAGAGTCTGTAGAAGGGTGGGGTTAGTTTAGTTGGCTGGTTTGTAATGCAGTGACACCAACCGTGTGGGTTCAATTCCTATTCCAGCTGAGGTAACTATGAAGGCCCCTCCTTCTTCACCATTCCCCTTGCCTGAGGTGTGATGAGCCATAGTTAAACCACCACCATTTGGGTCTCTCTAATTACTACAGAGGGAAAAAGACAGGTTAGGTGATTATCCAAATGTCTTTTGCCAAGATTTTGCCTAGATACATGGATAGGAAAGGTTTGGAGGGATATGGGTCAGGAGCAGGCAGGTGGGACCAGTTTAGTTTGGGATTATGTTCGGCATGAACAGTTTGGACCGAAGGGTCTGTTTCCAAGCTGCATGATTTTTATGGAAGATAATGTGGGGAAATGTGAGGCTATGCACATTGCCAAGAAGAAAAAAGATATGAATATTATTTAAATGGATGACGGCTGCAGAAAGCTATGGAAAAGAGATTTGGGAGCAAATGCCCATGAATCACAATAAGGTAATGGGAAAAGCAAATGGAATGTTACTCTTTATTTTGAAGGTAAACTAGGAGCTGTTCACACTTTCCCATCCTATTATGCCTGCCTTGTGCTATCTCAGTGGCTCCTGGTTTTTCACTATCGAAGACTGAAAGTGGTCTTGCAGAGTGACCATCAGGCTTTAAACTACTTTTGGGCTGCTCCACCTCAGTGTGAGTGCCATTGGTCTCTACCAACTGGTTGACTAGCAACAGCCTGAGAGAGCACAGCAGGTTTAAGACCGTAAGACATAGGAGCAGAAATTAGACCATTCAGCCCATTGTGTCTGCTCAGCCATTCAATCATGGCTGATAAGTTTCTCAATCCCATTCTCCCCATAACCCTTGATCTCCTTGATACTCAAGAACCAACCTATTTCAGTCTTAAATATACTCAATGATCTTGGCCTCCTCAGCCTTCTGTGTCAGTGAATTCCATAGATTTACCATTCTCTGGCTGAAGAAGTTTCTCCTTAACTAAGTCCTAAAAAGTCTTCTCCTTACTCTAAAGGTTATGCCCTCAGGTCCTTGTCTCTCCTACCAATGGGAACATCTTCCCAACAGTCACTCTCTCCAGGCCATTCAGTATTCTGTGCGTTTCAATTAGACTCCCCCTCATCCTTCTAAACTCCACTGAGTATAGACCTAGAGTCCTCAAACATTCCTCAGATGTTAAGCTTTTCATCTCTGGGACCACCCTCTGAACACTCTCCAGGGCCAATACATCTTTCCTGAGATATGGAGTCTAAAACTGCGGGCCAAGTCTGACCACAGCCTTATAGAGCCTCAGTACTTCACATTTGCCTTCCTAACTACTGACTCAACTGCAAGTTTACCTTGAGAGAATCCTGGACTAGAACTCTCAAGTCTCTTTGCACTTCAGACTTCAGAATTTTCTCCCAATTTAGAAAATAGTCCTTGCCTCTATTCTTCCTACCAAAGTGCATGACCTCACATTTTACATCAATTCTTCCTTCCATCTGCCACTTCTTAGCCTACTCTGCTAACCTGTCCAAATCCTTTTGCAGCCTCCCCGTCTCCTCAGTGCTACCTGTCTCTCTACCTGTGTTTGAGTTCCACATAATCATTCCCTGGGCAGCAAAACATCAGTCTTAGTAAATAGCTAAAGTGCAGGCTGATGGACTATTGTGAGAGGCTGCAAGTCTTTTTAAACAGCGAAATCTGCAAGCAAGATGATAACAGTCTCAGGCTGCTTAGCATTGAACATGGATCCGATGGCCTCCTTTTATCGCCCACTACAGCAACAATAGATCCATGACTTCTCCCTGTATTGCAGTCCTGAGACAGCAACCGTTGGAGGTTCATGGCTGGATCCACAAGTTGGTCATCACTTCCATGGTGGGAAGGATAAACTGCTGTGCCACTTTGGGGCCTTAGGTTTCTTGTCAGCAACAGGAGGCTGCCTGGCAAGTCAGTCAGTGCACCCAGTGTCTTGGTCTGGATTTTCATCAGCCACGAGTATGGTTATAAAAGCTTGAAGCTTGCACACTGGGGAAGTTCTGGCAGCCTTATTGTTCCTTTTACAATGAAGCATTAAAAGATATTATTTAACTGTGATAATGAACATTTTCTTTCACTTTATTATAATCATTCATTTTACATTCTGTTCTTAAAGCTTATGTTTTTCATTGTGTTTGGTTAGTAACTGATAGGCTGAAGTAATATAGAAGTATTAAAACTAACTTAAATTGTGAGGACCAAAATTCCATCAGCCATCTCTTGTAGGCCTGTCCAGCAGAACCCAGTCTTGAACTTGGTCTGTGGTGAACTGGCGTAGAAGCTGCCTACTCCCCTGGCTTGGGGGGATGCACGTGCTGAAAATTGTGCACTGCCAGTATCTGAGCTTGTGGTTACAAATGTCTGACTGAGCAATGAGGTTTCTTCAACAATACAGTGCTGTTTCTGTCTCTTTACCTCCATGAGATGCCGTGACTGGGCAGGCTGGACAGTTCATAGGTCACTGAAGGCAGGATCTCGGGAAGGGGAGGCTGATTGGTCGAGGTGGTGGTGGTGGATGTGAGAAGCAGTAGGGTCCCTGGTCACAACCTCTGCAGCTTACACTTCATTTTATGTAAAACAAAAAAGGAAGTGAAGGATTTGAAAAGGAAATACAGCCATCCTTTCTCAACAAGACTGGATAAACAGGCTCTGTTGCAGTTGGGACCATCAGTTGGACCCAGGAGATGCATTCCTCCTTGTCCCCACTGCTTGTGTTGCTGGATCATCCTGTACAGCAAGACAGAAGGGAGAAAACTGATGATTATATTGTATTGTGTTTGGATGACATGCCTGCTGCAGCAGTATAGTTGTATGGAAGCACTGAGAGACTGGATGTGAGGCTAACATCCTTGGACAGTAAGTGATGCTGGCATGGCAGGCCCGAGTCCTGAGTAGATCATAACATCTCTACAGTTTGGAAGCAGGATATTCAGCCCATTGTGCCATGCTGACCCTCTGAATAGCATCCCACCCAGATCCACCCACCCCATTCTACCCTATAACCCTGCATTTCCCATGGCCAATCCACCTAAAGTGCACAGCTTTGATCTGTGCGAGGATACCAGAGCACCCAGCTCCCTGGTGTTGTGAGGGAGCAATGTTAACCACTGAACTACCATGTTGCCAAGGCAGGGAATGCTACTGGGTGTCTGTTGTGGGCGTGGTGAGAGATTGTTTCATGTGAAGATGCTTTCACTCACCTTGAGGTCATCTCATGTGTTCATTGAATTTCATCTGACACTGCTGGCTAGGTTCCAGAAATTGACCTCGTTGGAAAACGATCTTGCAATCCTGTGCAAACAAGACTTCTCTCTGTTTCTCAGCTTCCAGGACTAAGGCCATCATCACCACAACCCTGAATCTAGAAACAGCTCCCTTCCTTGGTGCCAGGTTTGTGCAGCTTGGACTTTCAGCCAGTATCAGTTGAGGTGGCCAGCAACAGCTCCTTTCGACTTAGTGAACTTACCCTTTAAAAGTAGCAGACTCCTTTACTTGCAAGCTATAGGCTAATTGGAAAAGGTGCTATCAGCACACACTGCTGCACCTCTGCTGGCTCTCAGTTACCACTTAAACTTCTAAACCATAGCAAGTACAAGCCTAGTCTAACCAACTTTTGCTTGTAGATTAAGTTGCCATTCCAGGTATTAATCTGGTAAACCACCTCTCAATCGCTTCCTTTGCAGTTATATCCTTACTTACATAAGGTGACCTATGCTGTCCTCAATACTCTAGCAGTGGTTTCAACATGGCCTGCATACCCGAAGCACAATCTCCTTACTTTTGTACTCAATTCCTTTTACAATAAATGATAACATTCTATTAGCTTTCTCTGCACACTAACAGTTTCCAGTTCATGCACTCGGTCCCAGATCCCTCTCCTTTAGAGAGCTCTGAAATTTCTCAACATTTAGATTTTTTTTTCTTATACTTCTTGCCTAAGTGGACAATTTCACATTTTCCCCACATTACATTCCACTTGCCACAGCTTTGCCCACTAGCTAATCGATTTTATTTGTAACTCCCTTATATTCACTTCACAACTAACTTTGCTGCCTACCTTTGCATTATCAACAACCACATCTTCTGTCCCTTCATCCAATTCGTTTGTATAGATTGTAAACCACTCCAGAGCCATCACTGATTCTTGTGGCCCACCACTTGTTACAGTTTGCCAACCTGAAAAAAAATTATGCCAACTCTCTGCTTCCTGTTAGCCAATCTTCTATCCACACCAATACACTACCTCCTTTACCGTGAGCAATTATTTTCTTCAATAACTTTTGATGTGGGGCCTTATCAAAACCTGCTGAAAATATAGGTCCAGGACATCCACAGCACCTATTACTTCCTCAAAGAACCCCAAAAGATTGATGAAACATGATTTTCTTTTCACAAAATCTTATTGACTCTGCCTGATTGCATTGATCTTATCTAAGTGCCCTATAGCTTCTTACATTTTCCCCAACACATACATTACGCCAACAGGCTTGTAGTGCCTGATCTCTGTCCCCCTCCCTTTTTGAATAAAGCAGAGCTGGTTGCAATGTTCCAATCTAATGGGACCTTCACCATATGAAGGGAGTTTTTAAAAATTAAAACTTGCACTTCAACTATCTCACCAGCCACTTCTTTACAGAGCCAAGAATAAAAGTCCATCAGGGTCCGAGCACTTATCAGCCCACATCTCCAACATTTACTCAGCACCATTTCTCTGGTGTTTGTGATTTTCCCGAGGTGCTCAAGGTTTATAACTGCTGAGGGGATGTTATTTATATCCTATATTCTGAAGACTGATGTATCTGTCGTTTCCTTAATTTCCACGATCGATTCTCAATATTCACGTTGAGTATTATTTTCTTTTTAAACTATGGTTTAATTTTTCTTGTTCACTCACGGGATGTACACATTGCTGGCTGGTCAGCATTTGTTGCTCATACCTTGTTGCCCCGAGAACGGGGTGATGTGGTGCCTTAGAACATAGAACATAGAACAATACAGCACAGAACAGGCCCTTCGGCCCACGATGTTGTGCCGAACATTTGTCCTAGCTTAAGCATCTATCCATGTACCTATCCAATTGCCTCTTAAAGGTCACCAAAGATTCTGACTCTGCCACTCCCACAGGCAGCGCATTCCATGCCCCCACCACTCTCTGGGTAAAGAACCCACCCCTGACATATCCCCTATACCTTCCACCCTTCACCTTAAATTTATGCCCCTTGTAACACTCTGTTGCACCCGGGGAAAAAGTCTCTGACTGTCTACTCTATCTATTCCCCTAATCATCTTATAAACCTCTATCACGTCACCCCTCATCCTTCGCCGTTCCAATGAGAAAAGGCCTAGCACTCTCAACCTATCCTCGTATGACCTATTCTCCATTCCAGGCAACGTCCTGGTAACTCTTCTCTGCACCATCTCCAAAGCTTCCACATCTTTCCTAAAATGAGGCGACCAGAACTGCACACAGTACTCCAAATGTGGCCTAACCAAAGTCTTGTATAGTTGCAACATCACTTCATGACTCTTGAATTCAATCCCTCTGCTAATGAACGCTAATACACCATAGGCCTTCTTACAAGCTCTATCCACCTGAGTGGCAACTTTCAAAGATCTATGAACATAGACCCCAAGATCCCTCTGCTCCTCCACCTCATTAAGAACCCTACCGTTTACCCTGTATTCCACATTCTTATTTGTCTTTCCAAAATGGACAACCTCACACTTGGCAGGGTTGAAATCCATCTGCCACTCCTCAGCCCAGCTCTGCATCATATCTAAGTCTCTTTGAAGCCGACAACAGCCCTCCTCACTATCCACAACTCCACCAATCTTCGTATCATCTGCAAATTTACTGACCCACCCTTCGACTCCCTCATCCAAGTCATTAATAAAAATTACAAACAGCAGAGGACCCAGAACTGATCCCTGCGGAACTCCACTTGTAACTGGGCTCCAGGCTGAATATTTGCCATCTACCACCACTCTCTGACTTCGACCGGTTAGCCAGTTTTCTATCCATTTGGCCAAATTTCCCTCTATCCCATGCCTCTTGACTTTCTGCATAAGCCTACCATGGGGAACCTTATCAAATGCCTTTCTAAAATCCATGTACACTACATCCACTGCTCTACCCTCATCCACATGCTTGGTCACCTCCTCAAAGAATTCAATAAGACTTGTAAGGCAAGACCTACCCTTCACAAATCCGTGCTGGCTGTCCCTAATCAAGCAGTGTCTATCCAGATACTCATAAATGCTATCCCTCAGTACCCTTTCCATTACTTTGCCTACCACCGAAGTAAGACTAACTGGCCTGTAATTCTCGGGGTTATCCCTGTTCCCTTTTTTGAACAGGGGCACAACATTCGCCACTCTCCAGTCCCCTGGTACCACCCCCGTTGACAGTGAAGACGAAAAGATCATTGCCAACGGTACTGCAATTTCCTCTCTTGCTTCCCACATAATCCTAGGATATATCCCCTCAGGCCTGGGGGATTGTCTATCCTCAAGTTGTTCAAAATGCCCAACACATCTTCCTTCCTAACAAATATCTCCTCTAGCTTACCAGTCCATTTCACATTCTCCTCTTCAACAATACGGTCCCTCTCGTTCGTAAATACTGAAGAAAAGTACTCATTCAAGACCTCTCCTATCTCTTCCGACTCAATACACAGTCTCCCACTACTGTCCTTGATCGGACCTACCCTCGTTCTCGTCATTCTCATGTTTCTCACATGCGCATAAAATGCCTTTGGGTTGTCCTTGATCCTATCCGCCAAAGATTTTTCATGCCCTCTTTTAGCTCTCCTAATCCCTTTCTTCAGCTCCCTTCTGGCTATCCTGTATCCCTCCACTGCTCTGTCTGAACCCTGTTTCCTCAACCTTATGTAAGCCTCCTTCTTTCTCTTTACAAGACATTCAACCTCCCTCGTCAACCAAGGTTCCCTCACACGACCATTTCTTTCCTGCCTGACAGGTACATACATATCAAGGACACATCGTATCTGTTCCTTGAAAAAGTTCCACATTTCCACGACATCCTTCCCTGACAGCCTATGCTCCCAACTTATGCTCCTCAGATCCTGTCTTACAGCATTGTAATTACCCTTCCCCCAATTGTAAAACCTACCCTGTTGCACACACCTATCTCTCTCCATAACCAAGGTGAAAGTCACAGAATTGTGGTCACCATCACCAACATGTTCACCCACTAACAAGCCCATCACTTGTCCCGGTTCATTACCAAGTACCAAATCCAATATGGCCTCCCCTCTGGTCGGACAATCTACATACTGAGTTAGAAAAGCTTCCTGGACACACTGCGCAAACACCGCCCCATCCAATCTACTTGATCTAAAGAGCTTCCAATCAATATTTGGGAAGTTGAAATTGCCCATGACTACTACCCTGTGGCTTCTGCACCTTTCCAAAATCTGTTTCCCAATCTGTTTCTCCACATCTCTGCTGCTATTGGGGGGCCTATAGTAAACACCCAACAAGGTGACTGTTCCTTTCCTATTTCTGACTTCAGCCCATACTACCTCCAAAGGCAGATCCCCCTCGAACTGCCTTTCTGCAGCAGTTATACCATTTCTAATTAGCAACGCCACCCCCTCTCCTTTTTTACCACCCTCCCTAATCTTACTGAAACACCTGTAACCAGGAACCTCCAACAACCATTCCTGTCCCTCTTCTATCCACGTTTCCGTGATGGCCACAACATCGTAGTCCCAGGTACCGATCCACGCCTTAAGTTCACCCACCTTATTTCTGATACTCCTTGCGTTGAAGTATACACACTTGAGCCCATTCATGTGTCCGCAAGTATTCCCTGTCTGTGCTACCTTCTTCACAGCCTCCCTACATTCTTGGACATCCTGACAAACAGCTAGCCTACTTGCTAGCTGTTTGCCTTCTTGAACTGCTGCAGTCCTTATGCTAAAGGTAGACCCACAATTCCCTTAGGGAGAAAATCCCATGATTTTAATCCAGCGACAACGAAAGAACAGCAATATAATTCCAAATCAGGTCAATGAGCGACTTGGATGGGAACTTGCAGGTGGTGGTATTCCCATGTATCTGCTACGCTTGTCCTTCTAGGTGCAAGTGCTCATGCATGCGATAGTGCTGTCCAACGATCTTTAGTGAATTTCCGGAATACATCTTGTAGATAATACACACTGCTGCTACTCAGCGTCAGTGCTATAGGGAATGGATGTGGATGTGGTGCCAATTAAGCAGACATCTTTGTCCTGGATGGTATCAAGTTTCTTGAGTGTTGTTGGAGCTGCACCCATCCACGCAGGTGGAGAGTATCACACTCTTGATTTGTATCTTGTAGATGGTGGACAGGTTTTGAGGAGTTAGGTGGTGCGTTACTTGTCACAGAATCCCTAGCCTCTGAACTACTCTGACAGCCAGTGTTTATGTGGCGAATCCAGGTGAGTTGCTAGTCAATGGTAATCCCCAAGGATGTTGATAATAGGGGATTCAGTGATGGCAACACTGTTAAATTTCAAGTAGCAGTGGTTAGATTGTCTCTTATTGGAGATGGTCATTGCCTGGCTTTTATGTTGTGCAAATGTTACTTGCCACTCATGAGCGTAAGGAGATGTGATTGGTATTTTTCAATGAAAATCTGGAATTAAGAGTCAAATGATGACCATCAATCCATTGTCGGTTGTTAGGAAAAGCCCATCTGGTTCACTGATATCGTTTGGGAAAAGGAAACTGCCATCCTCACCTGGTCTGGCCTATATGTGACTCCAGACCCACAACAATGTGGTTGATTCTTAACTTCCCTCTTGGATGAGGGATAAATGCTGGGCTAGCCAATGATGCCATCATCCAATGAACGAATATAAAAATCACTGAACATCCCCACTTCTGACCTTATGATGAAGGAAAGGTCAGAGGGGAAGACTATCATAAGACCATAAGACATAAGAGTGGAAACAAGGCCATTCAGCCCATCGAGTCCACTCCACCATTCAAGCATGGTTAATAGGCGTTTCAATTCCACTGACCCGCACTCTCCCCGTATCCCTTAATTCCTTGCGAGATCAAGAATTTATCTCTGCCTTGAAGATATTTAACGTCCCGGCCTCCACAGCACTCCATGGCAATGAATTCCACAGACCCACTACTTCTGGCTGAACAAATGTCTCCTCATTTCCTTTTTAAATTGAACCCCTCTAATTCTAAGGCTGTGCCCACGGGTCCTAGTCTCCCCACCTGTTGGAAACAACTTCCCAGCATCCACCCTTTCTAAGCCATGCATTACCTTGTAAGTTTCTATTAGATTCCCCTCTCAACCTTCTAAACTCTAATGAACACAATCCCAGGATCCTCAGCCGATCATCGTATGTTAGGCCGACCATTCCAGGGATCATCCGTGTGAATCTCCCCTGGACACGCTCCAGTGCCAGTATGTCTTTCCTGAGGTGTGGGGCCCACAACTGGACCCAGTATTCAAAATGAGGCCTAACTAGAGCTTTATAAAGTCTCTGAAACACATCACTGCTTTTATGTGCCAACCCTCTTGAGATAAATGACAACATTATACTTGCTTTCTTAACCATGGACTCAACCTACAAGTCAACCTTTAGAGACTCCTGGACTAGCACTCCCAGATCCCTTTGTATTTTGACTTTATGAATTTTCTCACCATTTAGAAAGTAGTCCTTGCCTATATTCTTTTTTCTGAAGTGCAGGACCTCACATTTGCTCACATTGAATTTCATCAGCCATTTCCTGGACCATTCTCCTAAACTGTCTAAATCTTTCTGCAGCCTCCCCACCTCCTCAGTATTACCTGCCTGTCCACCTAACTTCAGATCATCAGTGAACTTCACCAGAATGGCCCCAGTCCCTACATCCAGATCATTAATATATAATGTGAACAGCTGCTGCCCCAATACTGAACACTGCGGGACACCACTTGTCACCAGCTGCCATTCCGAAAAAGAACCTTTTGTCCCAACTCTCTGCCTTCTGTCAGACAGCCAATCCTCAATCCATGCCAGTAGCTCACCTCGAACACCATGGGCTCTCACCTTACTCAGCAGCCTCCCGTGAGGCACCTTATCAAAGGCCTTTTGGAAGTCTAGGTAAATAACATCCACTGGGTTTCCTTGGTCTAACCTACTTGTTACCTCTTCAAAGAATTCTAACAGGTTTGTCAGGCAAAACCTCCCCTTATTAAATCCATGCTGACTTGTTCTAATCCGACCCTGCACTTCCAAGAATTTAGAAACCACATCCTTCGCAATGCATTCTAGAATTTTATCTATAATCGAGGTTAGGCTAATCGGCCTATAATTTTCCATCTTTTGTCTTGATCCTTCCTTGAACAAGGGAGTTCCAACAGCACTTTTCCAATCATATGGGATTTGCCCTGACTCCAGTGAGTTTTGAAAGATCACAGTCAGCGCCTCCGCTATTTCCTTAGCCACTTCCCTCAGAACTCTAGGATGGAGCCCATCGGGGCCAGGAGATTTATCAATGTTACGACCTTTTATCTTTTCTAGCACTTTCTCTTTTGTAGTGGCTACCATACTCAACTCTGCACCCTGACTCTCCTTAATTTGTTGGGATATTACTCATGTCTTCCACTGGGAAAACTGACACAAAGTACTTATTAAGTTCTTCAGCTATTTCCTTGTCTCCCATCACTAGCCTTCCAGCATCACTTTGGAGTGGCCCAATGTCTACTTTTGTCTCTCGTTTGTTTCTTATGTATTGAAAAAAACTTTTACTATCATTTCTAATATTACTGGCTAGCTTACCTTCATATTTGATCTGCTACTTCCTTATTTCTCTCCTTGTTATCGTCTGTTTGTTTTTGTAGTCTTCCCAATCTTCTGATTTCCCAGTGCTCTTGGCCACTTTATAGGCTCTCTCTTTTTCTGTGATACCTTTCCCGACTTCCTTTGTCACTCATGGCTGTCTAATCCCCCCACCCTGGATAATCTTTCTTTCCTTTCGGATGAACCTCTGTACTGTGTCCTCCATTACACCCAGAAACTCCTGCCATTGTTGCTCGACTGTTTTCCCCTCTAGGCTCTGCTTCCAGTTGATTTTCCTCAGTTCCTCCCTTGTAATTACCTTTACTTAACTGGAACACCATCACATCTGATTTTGCTTTCGCTCTTTCAAACTGCAGACTGAACTCTACTATGTTATGATGGCTCTCTCCAAAGTGTTCCCTTACTTTAAGATCTTTTATAAAGTCTGGCTCATTATATCGCACTAAGCCCAGAATAACCTGCTCCCTTGTGGACTCCATCACAATCTGTTCCAAAAAGCCATCCTGTAAGCATTCCATGAATTCCCTTTCTTTAGATCCACCGGCAACATTATTCACCCAGTCCACATGCATACTGAGGTCCCCCATGATCATCGTTGGGATCTCAATTGGGTTTTCTGGTTGCCAGTTTCAAGACCAGCTCTAAAATTGTGACAGGTATGCATCAGACAGCTAGTTGGCAGGATCTTCTCTTCAGTCATTTTCATTTGATCTATTTCCCACAATAAGCAAGGCAATATTCACACAGAAATTGGCCCATAGAGTCACAGAGCCATAGAGCCTTCACAAGATATTCTAATGCCAAATGTTTATCAATCTACATAGAATTTAACATTCTTCCCTTTCAAGCAACTAATTACATTTTGGGAGCACTTACATTATACAACTGTTAAAAATCACACAACACCAGGTTATAGTCCAACAGGTTTAATTGGAAGCACACTAGCTTTCGGAGCGACGCTCCTTCATCATCGGCATTTCCAAATCATTATACAACTGAAATTTCATTTTGAGGCAATGTTCTTATCTTCATAATTTAGGTGTTTTTTTGTAAGCATTTTAGACTTATTGCCTCTCATTCTGTCAAATGGAATAGTCATAACAATCTAACAAAATCTACCATTTGTAACATTGTTGATTCTTGAAGATATTTATCATATTGATCTTTAACTATCACAAATTCAGGAATTTCTCAAACTGGGCCTATAAATAAAGATTTATGTGGTCAGTAGTAGATTGACAGCATCTAAGAAAACTGCCTACAAAGATTGCGATGTTGATTTCATATTTCCTGGCCATTTATTTGAAACTAGCCCTATGTCAAGGGAAAGTTCAGGCTTCCACCACCAGCGAGCAGTGTAAACAACTAATCAGATTGAAAAATTCTCACAGATAGTAAACTGTAAAGCCAAAAACATGACTACCCTTTGCTTGATAATATAATGTTGGAAATGTGTTGCTGGAAAAGCGCAGCAGGTCAGGCAGCATCTAGGGAACAGGAGAATCAACGTTTCGGGCATAAGCCCTTCTTCAGGCTTATGCCTGAAACGTCGATTCTCCTGTTCCCTGGATGCTGCCTGACCTGCTGCGCTTTTCCAGCAACACATTTCCAGCTCTGATCTCCAGCATCTGCAGACCTCACTTTCTCCTCCTTGATAATATAATGTTACGGTGAGTGAAATGAAGGTTGGGACATACACGGGGCCAAAGTAGAAGCTAACAAAAACTTTCTAAATATGCAGAATTTTCATCATCATGGAGAAGTGAGACATTTAACAAATATAAAATTAGTTTTTTCAAAATTAATGAAGCTGTCAACATTAATTGTGCACTTTGTAATCCACTTAAAAACAGTTTCACCTCATTCAGCAAAGTGTAAACTTTCCAGGAATTTTTACAGAGAGACTAAATATATTACTCAAAACTCCCACTGATGTAATGTAGCTTTCTATATGTTAGATGGTACAGCATATATCACAGAGATTCATGTTCTTATTGAGACAGATATCTACAAGATTATTAGCAACTAACCATACTTATTATTATGATATCTGAGACAGTAGATGACGTCTGTATAATTTTCAATCAACTTGTTTGGACATGCTGTTACAACACTCCTCCAGGACAGGGGGACTGTGTTCTGGCCCAGGTGTAGGATGTTAAAACTGTGTCACAGGTTGTCTAAGTCTGGGTTATATGCTGTTTACCTTTATAAGTATTAAATTATAAGGTGGTTACCCTGACACTATACATAACCAATTATCTCTCTCTAAAGGAGAGAGATGCCTGACAATTGAACTGCATAATAGGTGACCATCTGGCTGTACAGAAAGTGAGATGGAGACCTTTTCCACTTGAATTTCACATGCCATGATTTCACCTCCCTGTCTTAAA